>NC_134408.1:125665975-125883475 GCF_038048845.1 Mixophyes fleayi | reverse complement strand
TATAACTTGAAAGGCAGCATTGGGGTGGGAGGGGCGGAAGTACATTTTTAGCTGTACCATTTGCACCAGCTACAGGACAGGTAAGTGCCAACTGATCGTAATAACTGTAGTGGCAGTGTTTTTGTATTAAATACTACACGTATGCGTGCCACTAGACCAGGCCTGGCCAACCGGTGGCTCCCCAGGTGTTGTGAAACTACAAGCCCCAGCATGCTTTGCCAGTAGATAGCCAGTTGATAGCTGGCAGGGCATGCTGGGACTTGTAGTTTCACAAACACCGGGAGAGCCACAGGTTGGCCAGGCCTGTCTGCACTAGAACTTGTGTATGCCAGTAAGAGAGAATATAAAAACATATTGTATGTACAGTATGCATTAAGAACATGCTGATTTATGTATTTAATGTAAAAATATATATATATTTTTTTAAAACACATATTTTGAGTTGTTAATTTATTATTTTTTGCATGCGTTATATTGCGCATATGCAGATCCTGCACTGTGCTCGTAACATTCAAGCAGAATGTATTTACAGCCAGATTCAAATTAAAATGTATCCACTTGGATTTAAATACAGGCGGAACTATGCTCAAGTTCCGTGCTCATTTAAAAAACGCAAGTTGCCTGCAGGTTACATCTGAAGATGAACCAGGCCCATCATGTATAAAACACACTGTAAAGAAAGCTGGTAGGTTTTGTTTTTTAAAATAATAAATAAATAGTAAGTGAAATAACAGTAAAAATACAGATTACTGCCCTTCAGAAGTAGCAACATTGTGTACATGTCATTCACTGACACAAAAATGATTTCGATAACAAACAGAATGAAGATGACCCTCCTGATAATAATGGTCCCAGCCCCCACCTTTTGTTAGACCCATCCAAACACCCATATTCCCCTCCATCCATACACACATATTCAGGGACCCTTGGGGCAAGCTTTTAGAAAACATTTTATTACAAGAAAACGTAATGAGACACAAGAAGATCTCCTGGATAGTACTGCAGGCGCTGGATCGCACTGGATCATGGGTCCTAGGTCTGCACACTCACATGCGCTCTGCACATAAGCACCAATGTAAAATATGGGTCAGACCAAACTGCCGGAACTTTGTGCATACAAGTCCCTCATTTACAAAGCACTAAACAGCCCAGATGAAGGGCAGAATCCTCTATAGTGATGTCAGATACCAAGAAATGCATTTGTTTGAGGAATAAGATCATACATGCCAACTCTCCTGGAATGTCCGGGAGACTCCTGAATTCTGGGTAGGTCTCTTGGAATCCCGGGAGAGCTGGCATTTCTCCCGCATCAGAGCCGGCATGGAGTTGTGTATGGGCGGAGGGGGCGGGGCTTCTCTAATCGTGGCATGTTGGTCCCGCCCCCAGTGACGTAATGCCTGCTTTGGGTCCAAAATGAGGCAATTCGCGAAGCCTCACCCCCTCCCGCCCTTTCCCTTCAGTGATCTCCCGGAGGGAGCCAGCCAAAAATAGGCAAGTAAGAATAAGATGGAGGCACCGGAGGAGCAGACCAGCCAATGGGAGGAGATAGGCGGAGCTAAGTGCAGAGTAGGCGTTTTGTGGAGAAGTGCAAAAATGAGACTAATTGTGGGGAGTGAAATTATTAAAATGAGAAAAATAGGTAAAGAGGGTGCATATGTTTTTTAAAGTAGTAATACTGATGTGGTAGGAGACTGGATCTTGATGTGACAATTACACTTTGAACAATGAACCTTTCCAGATTTAAACACCTAGACGCACTTTTAGTTTGCAGAAGTGGCTCCCAAGACAGCAAAGTCGGCATGTACCCTATAGGGACACAGGCAGGGCCTTATGTAGAGTTGGATGCAAGTCCATTTGCGTAGCGTAAAATCGGTATTTCACTACTGCAAATGTGGACATGAAAGACTTGTGCTTGAGTCTGTAGGCAGAGATAGTCACATCTTGTGTATACAACTCCTTATGGTTACATGGATGGGGGGGAGGTACAGGGCGTGCAGTGCAGAGACAAAGTACGATAAGGGTGAGTTCTAGTAAATGTGACTGACGTAGACCTGGACTGAGACACAGATACGACCTGTCAGGAAACATCCGTTACAGGTGTTTTATACCAGCTGCAAATTACAATCTGCTAATGATGGCGATCAGCTAAGATGCGTCCAACTCATCACACTATGTAAAATGTTTTTTCGGATACACGGAAGTTACGTCTAAATATCCATGACCCCCATCCCCCGTGTGCTTTGTAAATGAGACCCACTGTTTTTCTGTGCTTTGTCCATATTGTGCACCACTTCCTATGTGGACATCAAACACCTTGATTATCGGGTTCAATGAGTTCTAAACGCTGAAACATCTTATTTCTGAACCCAGTAAAAGTTTGAGAACATTATGCATATTTAGTAACTCTTAAATTGGGGCAACCAGCTTACAACATTTTATGGTATATTTCTGGAGTATGACTAATTACACAGAGGAAATAATCACGGCTCCCTCTAAGCTGTGTGCTCAGATTGTAAATGAGATACAGAGGAATATAATCAGAATCCCACCCCAAAGGGCTGCATTGGGATTCTGCTGCTCAGTGTAACCTGCACTTAACACTATTAGTTCCAGAATGTACAGCTAGACGGAACGTTAGATAGAATCTTGGAAACCCCTCCAGCTACAAATGGCTTAGTTGGACCATTATGGATGTAACATGATGTCAGATTTGATCACTTACCCGTCACCTGGTGACTCTACAACCCAGAGAATTCACATTTCTCTCCTATACTAAATATATTTCCATGGTGCTGTCAAGGGGATATGGTATTTAAATATAAATGACTAGTTATTATATTGGGTGTTAGTGCCAATGCAAAGTGAATATCTTGTTCCTCTCTATTATAATCATACTCCACATCTGCCAGCAGGTCTAAAAATGTCTGGTTATCAAGACAAATACACAAGTTCTCTCTTTGGCATCAGACTTTGTGCCAAGTCCTTGATGTGACATCTTTGGATAAGGAATTAGACAATGGATCTGAATCTGAAACAAAACTTCACACTTATCATGCTTATCCTAGGGAGAGGTGGCAGAGAACAGTACTTAGGATAAAATCTTGTCTAACATCAGCGTGGGCTGACATCTGAGTTAGCAGGGCCCTGTGCACACATCGCAGCCTTTAATTTGGAATGGATTAAATCATATGTAGCTTTTAGTCTTTTATGCACGTGCTGCTGTCAGGGAACTGCCGCACTTCAAGAAAATAAAAAACATGACATGAATTCTGTTAGAATTCATTAAACTGAACTATATGTTTCATAGATAAAGGATTTAATCAGGGTCATTTTAAGCTATTTGCCATAAGTGCAGTTGCACTGGGCTCTAACTAGTAGGGCATCCTGTAATAAACTCTTTATATCCCTGTGCCAATCGTACGCCAAGCATACTCCATAACACATCGAGATCCATGCATGCCAACCATACAAATGGCTGTACTGATTGTTACATGTTGGTATGAATCAGATCACTGGGAGGCAGAGTAGGAGAGGTCATCAATGTACCTATTATAAGTCAGACTGAGGCAGCAGTTTCTGGGAAAAAGCAACGTGTAGGCAATAAGACTAATTGACTAGCTTCAAATGCCTATATGAGTGGTTTCTATCATCTATCTATTGGTAGATGTAATAATGATAAAAGAGACACTATTTGGGTTTTACAATGAACTCTACACTGATAGAAATAATTATATTGATTTGTGTAATTGATAAGAGGGGCCCTGTTTCAGCGGATCCCCCAGACAGCAGAATATCCAGTGCACACCTGGGAGCATGTAAGTAGTTTTAAGGTAGGAGAGAACGAGAAAGGGACATAGACAAGTGTTTGCCACCTGAAATCCATGTGAAAATATCACACGAAGGTGGAAGTAACCACAGTGTTGGACCCAGGGCCTCATCATCCTCTACTCATTGCAGTATGATACATCCAGCCTTAACACACTCCTGTTGATGTTAGAGACTATCCAAAGAGTGATCAACTATATTCCAGCATTGGAGTTCTTTCATGTGTAACTAAACCTCTGATATTAAACTATAGTGTATGAAATATACTAATAACCGACATGCTCTTGTATTGTCACCAAGTCACTGAGGCCCTTCTGTCACCCCGGCTCTTACTGGTCCACATCAGAGACGTCTCGTACTGGGAGGTGTACAGTGCTTGCCTCTACGTGTGCTGGGAGGTGTACAGTGTTTGCCTCTACGTGTGCTGGGAGGTGTACAGTGTTTGCCTCTACGTGTGCTGGGAGGTGTACAGTGTTTGCCTCTTTGTGTGCTGGGAGGTGTACAGTGTTTGCCTCAACGTGTGCTGGGAGGTGTACAGTGTTTGCCTCTACGTGTGCTGGGAGGTGTACAGTGTTTGCCTCTACATGTGCTGGGAGGTGTACAGTGTTTGCCTCTACGTGTGCTGGGAGGTGTACAGTGTTTGCCTCTACGTGTGCTGTGAGGTGTATAGTGTTTGCCTCTACGTGTGCTGGGAGGTGTACAGTGTTTGCCTCTACGTGTGCTGGGAGGTGTACAGTGTTTGCCTCAACGTGTGCTGGGAGGTGTACAGTGTTTGCCTCTACGTGTGCTGGGAGGTGTACAGTGTTTGCCTCTACGTGTGCTGGGAGGTGTACAGTGTTTGCCTCTACGTGTGCTGGGAGGTGTACAGTGTTTGCCTCTACGTGTGCTGGGAGGTGTACAGTGTTTGCCTCTACGTGTGCTGGGAGGTGTACAGTGTTTGCCTCTTTGTGTGCTGGGAGGTGTACAGTGTTTGCCTCAACGTGTGCTGGGAGGTGTACAGTGTTTGCCTCTACGTGTGCTGGGAGGTGTACAGTGTTTGCCTCTACATGTGCTGGGAGGTGTACAGTGTTTGCCTCTACGTGTGCTGGGAGGTGTACAGTGTTTGCCTCTACGTGTGCTGTGAGGTGTATAGTGTTTGCCTCTACGTGTGCTGGGAGGTGTACAGTGTTTGCCTCTACGTGTGCTGGGAGGTGTACAGTGTTTGCCTCAACGTGTGCTGGGAGGTGTACAGTGTTTGCCTCTACGTGTGCTGGGAGGTGTACAGTGTTTGCCTCTACGTGTGCTGGGAGGTGTACAGTGTTTGCCTCTACGTGTGCTGGGAGGTGTACAGTGTTTGCCTCTACGTGTGCTGGGAGGTGTACAGTGTTTGCCTCTACGTGTGCTGGGAGGTGTACAGTGTTTGCCTCTTTGTGTGCTGGGAGGTGTACAGTGTTTGCCTCTTCGTGTGCTGGGAGGTGTACAGTGTTTGCCTCTTTGTGTGCTGGGAGGTATACAGTGTTTGCCTCTTCGTGTGCTGGGAGGTGTACAGTGTTTGCCTCTTCAGCAATTTAGGGGAGGCAGGCTATGCACTCTTTAAATGGTGATAGCCCCCAATCAGAGTTTTGTACATAATCAAACGAAGAGAGGAGGACCAGGAGGAGACACTGGAGGTTGGGGAACAGCAGAGTCAAACTGATGAGTAGGAGTGCATTTCCTTTCTGACTTGCATGGGGAGGCTTTGCCGTTAAATGGGTGAAACCACAGTGTGTGCCCTAAAATGTGTGAGGATTCAAAGCAGAAAGGAGTGACCTTTTCAGTGTTCAGTCATATTGGTGCATTTTGATGCATATATAGAATAAGAATAGAAGAGGTAATTGCTGATTGTAGACCTAACTGGTTGCAATGTTAAAACTTCTATAGATAACTGAGGCATTGTGTTCAGCAGACTTATTACATACATGCCACTGTGTACATTGATTTCTGGACTGACATATGGATCACTGATCCCTATTACTCACCAGGGGCTTGTTCTGCTTTTGTCCTGAGCACAAGAACATGGTCCCATAAATACAGAGCATCTATATAAAGGTGTCCTTAATGACAACACCTATTACATGGACACAGTCAGTAGGGATGTATGTACCACATTAGCCATCTAAGTACATGCCGAGGGCAGAAGTAAATGATTACATGTATATTTTATTTCCTTTTTTACTATTATTTTTATTTTGTCTATCTATACCAACAACCTATTTTTCCCTTAAAAATACTTAAGGTTGGGGTCTTAGATAGAGAGACATTTATTATGGCATGTAGATTTCTCCATCTAGAGCTACCATACATAGGTTTCTTTTGGGTGACACATGCAGTTATCCAACTCATCCTGTTAGTCTGGATCAGGAATCAGGATGGAATACTAGGAAATAAATTGAGTTACCAAATTAAATAGGAAGAGTTGGGATGTCCTGGAAAAACTTGGACATATGGGAACACCAATCAGGAAGTCTTGATTCTGTTACATGAAACTAATGAGTAATTTGTATTGATGGGAACTGCAAGAACTGTTTCATTTTAAACAATCCTTGTCTAAAAAGTTCTAAAAAAGTTCTGTCTTTACACTTATGAATGTAGACAGGGCTGCCATATGGGAGGGGTCCTATTGTAAGGTGCCCAGACTCACCAGGGGGCCCACCGCCCACTGATGATCCCAGCAGCAGCAAGCTTCTCTTTACTGGCCATGAAGGGAATGTAAAGGGCATGTAGGGAGGTCTTAGGGGGATGTGAGGGGCATTTGGGAGGTCTGTGTGGCACATGGGGATGTCTGAGGGACATGTAAGAGACATGTGGGAAAGTCTGATGGCATGTGGGGAGGTCTGATGAGATGTGGGGAGGTCTGATGGCACGTGGGGAGGTCTGATGACATGTTGGAAGGTCTGATGGCATGTGGGAAGGTCTGATGGCATGTGGGAAGGTCTCATGGCATGTGGGGAGGTCTGATGACATGTGGGGAGGTCTGATGACATGTGGGAAGATCTGATGGCACGTGGGGAGGTCTATGACATGTGGGGAGGTCTGATGGCACGTGGGGAGGTCTGATGACATGTAGGGAGGTCTGATGACATATGGGAAGATCTGATGGCATGTGGGTATTTCTGATGACATGTGGGATGTTCTGATGGCACGTGGGGAGGTCTGATGACATGTGGGAAGGTCTGATGACATATGGGAAGATCTGATGGCATGTGGGGAGGTCTGATGACATGTGGGGAGCTCTGATGACATTTGGGAGGTGTGATGGCACGTGGGGAGGTCTGGTGACATGTGGGAAGGTCTGATGGCACGTGGGAAGGTCTGATGGCACGTGGGAAGGTCTGATAGCATGTGGGACGGTCTGATGGCACGTGGGGAGGTCTGATGGCACGTGGGGAGGTCTGATGACATGTGGGAAGGTCTGATGGCACGTGGGGAGCTCTGAAGGCATGTGGGGAGTTCTGATGACATGTGGGAAGGTCTGATGACCTGTGGGGAGGTCTTGGGGCCATGTGGTTTTTCTGGGTGCCAGGCATCCACCAGCCCGGGGGTGGGGACTGGTCAAGGAGAAGGGGGATGGGGCCCTGTCATTTGTTCTGGGTCCCATAATTTCTGATGACACCCCTGAATGTAGGTAAGCACATGTAATATGTAATGTATTGTACAAACTGTCATAAATGCTGTATTTTGTTCCCATAGTAAATTTGATCCTTTGCTGCCATAATGCTTCAGAAATACACGTATAGTGCAGTTGAGCTAATTTTGTAAATGCAATTTATTCAGTCACTGTGTGCAGCTAAAATATGCAAAACGAAAAGGTTTCCAGTTGCCTGGCAACTGGATGCAACCTCAGAGCCTCGATGGTGAACAAGAGAAACCGGTGGCAATAAATGAATATCCTGGCCAACATGGAGATATAATTATAGTTTGAGGCACTGAAAATATACAAATACTTGTCCAAAGATGAGGAAAATGATGATAATAAATTATAATTCAAGCAACATTCAATTTTATGTACTGTACGAAGGTAAGAAGACATTCACATACTCCCATGTAATATCAGCAGATTCAGGATTAAAAACACAGAAATTATGGCTACAGTTATCCAAATGGTCACCTTATACTTTCATTAGTTTTATTGTTGACTTATTGGTGATTTTAGTGTACTGCAAATATAGGCAAAAATTACATAGCCGTACTGTTAACACATAAATGATTAAAAAAAATATATAAGTATTTGAAAAAGCAAAGGTCATCTTTATTCTTGCAAATTGCATATGCAATGGTCTGTATTCATCATGAAACACGACAATATCCTCTATGTAAAACACACGTTATATAGAAGTAACACCACCCCTCTTACATACGTCACTAATCACTTCACATACTAAGGAATATACCTCATAAGGACAAAGTTGGTTATATATATTTTTACAAACTCATCACTGTACTTAGAATCTCTGGGCCTAAGCAGGTCAAAAGGCATATATGACATTTTACACTCTTTTCTTTATATAACATGACAACTGTTAGCCATTCTAACATCCTATGAATAGATGCCCTATTGTAGGTTATTACATAGAAAAACAATTTAACCATTTCACAGAATACAGAATAAAATCATTTGACTAACAGATTTTATACACATCAATATTGTTTTATACAACATATATTTGTACCATAATTTTTCTATTACAGTACTTCCAACTTGTGGTAACTGCTTCAATCATATTACATTTCATCAGTATGGGCCTGATTCATCATGGACACAAAACTACAAAATTCACATATATCAGACATACATATGCCCGTATTCAACAAGAAGCGGATCTGAAAATACGTTTGTTGATGAATACGAGTTTAGGTTCGTTCAGCTCTAACAGACAAGATATTGTAGGATATGTCCAATACATATGTGGAATTTTAAGTCAGAGAAGAACACACAGAAAAGAGAAACATTCAGTTATTGTCACATATTAAAATATAGTCAGTAATGACATAAAAACATTCTAACTTACATACAAAGCCTTCATCACTAGCAATCAACACTTACACCCAACCTATAGCCGGTGCAAGTAATACAACTGAAAATCACGTACCTTAGAGATACCAAAAGTTTGAATCGGACTCACTCGAGCTTTGCACACCTTTACAGTACATTGACTACATGTATACGCCCAGTCCCCTCCCCATTCCACCCATGACATCGTAGGCTGTAGTAAGGGTTCTAAGTTGAATTTGATGTTGCTGCGTTCTAAGGCGTATGGTTTGTTTCTGGGTCCGCACAGGTTGATTTTATGCAAAATATCTCACATATCGGTCTTTACGTGCCATAATGAGTCAGGCCCTCTGATGTCTGCTGGTGAGATATAAAGAGAGTTTAGGGCTTGCCCAAACAAGGTTTTTTTCGAGAGAACTCACGTTGCACTCCAAACGGAATACAACACGAGTATACCGCCGGTTCACTGGCATAAGCTGTGAATGTCAGAAAAAGTGGAGATGTTGCCTATAGCAACCAATCAGATTGTAGTTATCATTTATTTAGTACATTCTACAAGATGACAGCTAGAATCTGATTGGTTGCTATAGGCAACATCTCCACTTTTTCAAAATTACTTACTTTAGTAAATATCAGGGAGTTTAGTAAATAACTAGGGCTGTGTGACAGGGGCGACCGCCCAGGGTGCAATGCTGAAGGGGGGCGCAATTTAGGAATATTTTAGGATAATTTGGTTAAAATTGAGGGCTAGGGGGGCGGCATTTGTCTTTCTGGCCCAGGGCACTAGAATTCTAAGTTACGGCTCTGGTAAATATACCCCTTAGTGTTTTAGCCACTTGTAATATTTCCCAGCCAGGACAGGGATAAGATACATTGATAGCCCATCATTTGGCAAGCAAGAGAAATTGATATAAGCTACAGGCTTCTTATGTAATATTTTAAAAAGTACTAAGGAATCAACTAATTAATTTAGTGGATGCAGTTTATGGGGAGCAGGTGTTACTGTAATAATCAGACTTGTATTGCTAGTACTATCATGCAAAAGACTGTGAAAACTTATATGGCCCTTTGTTATCCTATGCCACTGTATACTCAGATATCTTACACTACTCTATGCCAGCACAAAGGCTTATGTTAACTTGAATGCAAATTGTGTTTCCGATGTATAATATGGTTTTTTTTTTACTCTGGGCAACGCACAGAGCACTTGTTCTGAATATAGTGGTGTGTGGGTATGCTCAGGTGTAAAAAACCCCACATATTTTATCCCAGAAATGGAGTTTACGTTCAGCTTAACGTAAGACCCACAGTGTGAAATACTTTGTGAAATCACACAGGGCGAAGACTGGGAGATGGATCACAAGTCTTCTTGTCCTTGGTCTCTGAAAGCTCTAATTCTTTCACTGCAAACTGCTGCTCAGAATAGCAACAGCACAGAGAAATAATGACATTATCCACCAAATAATATAAGGCATTGCAATTAATTACATGTCATATACTACGGCCTTGATGCTGTCTTTTGACATCGGTATCGACCAGGAAAAAATAATATCATCCCCAACCTCTATAAGGTTCCAGTTCTACTAGGCCCCCTAATCGCCCATGTCACAATATTAATTTACCCTTCTGGAATGTAAGGTTATGGAACAAATGAATGCATCATATAGAGGCAGTTACAGGAAAAGATACGGCTTGTATTATCCATTTTCTAGGAGCAAGCAACAGGAGGGCGAGGGAGAGTGGCCAGGCTATTAATCATACATCACTACTCCCTCTATCTGTCTGTTCAGTCCATAAACTTTGCCTGCAGGCTGTAATAGCATTGACTCATCCTGATCCCTCTTCCCAGTGGCTGATTAGTGAAGTGGAATCTGTCTTATCAACTTAATAAGAATTTGCCATTGCACTAAATGATGTAGATTAGTTTTTCCTTTGCACGGCTGGCTGGCTTCATTTTTTTTTTTAATGTCAGCTGATGTCATTTGGAGATCAACCTCCTGTAGTCAAATAATCCCCTTAAATAGTCCTTTCCGCAGGCCTGGTTAGTAGTTTGCAGGATAGCCTTACATCTCATCTATTGTTTCACAGCCAGAACTCCAGCCCAGAGTCAACATGCTGAGGGATGACAAGAGCACACCAGTGACTTGTTCTCTTTGTAATAATGTAGGCTTCCTGCAGAGGAACAACAGTTTGGAGGATAAGAGCAGGATCGTAAGTTCTTTCAAGGAAAGACAATCTTCCAAAAACCTCCTGGTCTGCGAGAATATCGAGAAAGAATCCAGGTTCAGGCGTGCGGAGGCAGACTTCTCCAACCTATATGCCAGAGGTAAGTCTTTTAGCTTATATCACAGTTCACTGGCTTGTAAAGCATTTCAAACCCAATGACCATACTCATCACTGCACTTTTTATGAATAATTAATTAATATGTAGAACTTTAATCAGCGTGAAAAACTCAGAATGTTTTATTTGACTGTGCATATTGTGATAAGAACAATTTAATTGAATATTTAATGATTACATCCATTTAAACTGTTAAATATTCGTGTTGCTTTTTCTACAAATGTCTTTTTTGTTACATACTTATAAGTTTATTTATTTATATAACATTTATAAAGCTTCAGTGTTGTGGGATTTGGTTGTCAAAAAATTAAATTTTATTTAAATATATGTCATGTTAATAATGTAATTGGAACATTTCATAGTGTACATGTTTGTTTACTAAAACCAATGTGATAGATTGAATGTGTGCACACATGTGTACGTGTTTGCGTGTATGCCACTAAAAGTGTATGTCATTTTACGGTGATCATATGTGTAGCATGGTTTTCAACCCTTGTAATTATTTGATTATAATTACTGTCAATTTCAGAAAATCTGCGTTACTTTGCTTATAGTTATTAGTTTAATAAAAATGTAGTCCTGCTTTGTTTTTAATGACCGGCACATTTAACTCACAGATTTTTACTGTCAGTAAATTTCCCGTCACCCTCCTAGCTATGATGGTATTGTAGAATGTTTTAAATTGTTGTTTTCTATCCCAAATAAGAAAGTTCTATTGTGAAATGTTATCAAATTGGATAGTTAGTCCTTTTGGCAGAAATAAATAACTTAGTAATAATAAGAATAAAGTTATGGATCACATACAGGAAGCCATTCTAAAACAGATTGTGTTGCTGCCTATGAAATAATATCTGTTTGTAAACACTTATGTCTGTATAATGCTTAAGTGCTTAATCACAGTAACACAAAGATGACTGGAAAAGAGAGGAGATTATAGAGAGAAATATGGTTAATTCCAAATGAGGAGCTGCTACGGCTGTCAGGGTGATGTGTGATAGTGCACTTAGGAGTTTGTGCAGACAATTTGTATTCTCCTAGCCCGAGTCATATATAAAGATCCTAGCACCTAGCAGACACCCGCCACTTGGTGATCCATCTTCTGAACTTAGATTTAGAGGCTGGCACCGCTAATAGCTCATTTGTTCTGCAGATTTACTGCCCGCCAAGAATGGTGAGGAATCCACCATGCAGTTTCTCCTGGAAGTGGTTGACATTCTCCTGAACTACGTAAGGAAAACCTTTGATAGATCCACTAAAGTCCTGGATTTCCACCATCCACACCAGCTCCTGGAAGGTATAGAAGGGTTTAACCTGGAGCTGTCAGACAACCCAGAGTCTCTGGAGCAAATCCTGGTGGACTGCAGGGACACTCTGAAGTATGGAGTAAGAACAGGTACATACCTAAGGAACTGTCATAAATAATTAGCCTTGTTACTGTTATCTATTGAGCTGTGCTGTTATTTATCGGGAGCAAATCTAGGGGTATATTTATTAAACTAGAGGTTTGAAAAGGAGGAGCTGTTGCCTATAGCAACCAATCAGATTCTAGTTATCATTTATTTAGTGCATTCTACAAAATGAGAATCCAGTTTAGTAAATATACCCCCAAGACTAAATTACCCGAGAAACACAAAAACACACAAAGGTGAATACAGCATAAACACAACATATTGCTATACAATGTGAAATTCAATTTTTCATAGACATTTTCAAAGCAACAATTGAAAAAGGAGTTTTAACCTAATCCTGAGTGATAGTGCAAATAAGTAACTCCTGTGCATAAGAAGTGACTTCTGGTAAATAATATTTACATTACAGTAGGGAGTTATTTAAACAAAAAATATTGATTTATTTAAACAAAAATAACTAACCAAATAACTAACACCAAATTATAACAATAATAATAATAATAATAATAAACATTTCGGAAACTCATTAATATCTCAATGTGTTTTCCAATATGAGACAATTATAAGACTCAGGCGTAGTTTTTAGAATGATTAAAACACACACATAAGTAAACAAAAGCACTATTGACTTCAAATACCTAGTGTGTTAAGTATCATAAAGTCCTATATATATATATTTACAAATGTGACATTACCCATTTCTATATAACATCAACAATTTCTGCTGAGTTTTCAGAATAAATGATGAGATGTGGGCATTGGAAGAACCGGGGCTGTGCGTATAATTGGACGTATGAGGCAGTTGTGTCAGGGCACAGCGTCTGTGGGGCAGAAAAATGTAGAGATTTAGGCGCATCCAACAAAAAAACACTACCACGCATGTGCAGAAAGCACCAAATCCGCCTGCATCTTGGACACGATTAACACTTGCAACAGCTTGTGACTCACTACAAGAGAATGGGAGGAATGTGGATTTGTGAAGGCGTGACCATGTAAATACATCCTAGTCGCAGTGAGGCGTAGACACAATACACGTCAAAACAGGGCTAAAACTGTGCGGCAGGAATAAGGTGGCGCAAGTAGTTAGCTAGCTGCAGGAACTGCTCGCAGCTCCATAGGGTATTAGGAGTGGGACGCGACTAGGGTTGCATGCCACTGGTAATACCCTACCAAGCTGCGGCACACTCCCACTCCCACACTTCTTACACAGACTTTGCGTCCAACTCTAAATGAGGTACCTTAGTGTTAAATATGCAAATGAACTTGTTTCAAATTCTAAATCATTGGTCTTTACCTTTGTGTTAGTTCTATTCATAATTAAAGTGACTCATTTCAACCCTTGTAGTATACACACTGCTTATGTTTATTTAATTTGCATAATGGATAGGAATGGAGCTATTTCATTTGCCACCTCAGGCAACAAAATGTCTAAGCAAATTTTAAGGACTAGCGACCATCATTTTATTTTTCATATTTTACAATACACAAAAGCACCATTACCACCAACACCATAAGAACCAAAACAGGTCTATACGGATCTACGGTCTTTATTAAACAGTAGGAAAACAAAAGCACTGCATTTGTGAAAAGAAGTCTAGGGGCTAGATTTACTAAGCTGCGGGTTTGAAAAAGTGGGGATGTTGCCTATAGCAACCAATCAGATTCTAGCTTTCATTCATTTAGTGCTTTCTACAAAATGACAGCTAGAATCTGATTGGTTGCTATAGGCAACATCCCCACTTTTATAAACCCGCTGCTTAGTAAATCTAGCCCTAAATCCTATTGTACATTTGCTCTTGAGTGAAGTGTAACTTAACAAGGTAAAGAGTTCATACAGTGTTGGCAGAGAAAAATAATAATTAATAATGTATTAAATATAAGCTGAACGCTGAACACTATCTAATATAACACCCAAATACTAGTTAGAACTGAGGAAAGAGAAAAGTTAAACAAAGAAAATTAGGTGACGGGATGAGACAAACAAATGTTGAATCAAGTGAAAAGCTTTTCCATGATTTTTAAAAAATACTTTACCTGCTTTTAACAAATGATACTCTTTTACGATTTCTTATAAAAGAGTATCAAGCTGAGAGTTTCTGGCGGGTTGGAAAAGTGGAGATGTTGCCTATAGCAACCAATAAGATTCTAGTTATCATTTATTTAGTCCATTCTACAAAATGACAGCTAGAATCTGGTTGCTATAGGTAACATCTCTACGTTCAAACCCGCCGGAAACTCTCAGCTTGATACATTTACCCCCGGGAACATTAATCCAGCATTAAATTACATATATGTATCTATATGAGCTTTGCTGCCTCACAGCACTGAGAACATGAGTTTGATTCCCGACCAGGGCCCTATCTGTGTGAAGTTTGTATGTTCTTCCCGTGTTTCCTCCAGGTGCTCCAGTTTCCACCCACGCTAACAAAAATTAACCCTAGTATGTCTGTGCTTGGAAATTTTGACTATAAGTTCCAGCGCTGTGTAATATGGTAGCGCTGTATTCTAATAATCTACTATGCTGTAGTATTTACTTATATCTGTCTATCTATCTATATATATATATATATATATATATATATATATATATATATATATATATATATATATATATACATATACATATACATATATGAGTTGAGTACCAGGAGCCTCCTTTGGTAACACTTTGCTAAAAAGATTGTCATTCTCATAAAACACCAAACTTAAAGCGTCGCGGGGGAAACATCTCATTAGCTTAAACTGCAGTGAATGTGAACGGATTGTACTTCCCGTACACCAGGGGCCTGGATATATAGACCCACTGTGAGATATGAAGCGTGCACACTCGTTGTGAGAGGGGCTGGGGGGACAGCCCTGTGTTCATTATCCTCTTTATGGATAATGAGCTGCAGCTATGCACGTAATGTGTAGTCTAAATCTTAATGAGAATGAGTTTTAATATGCCAAGTCCATAATGACAAATTACTTCATGGTTAACGTTCCTTAAACGAATCAAAACGGCTGTAAAATCTCGATGTGTTTACAAACTAGATATATTTTTGGGGGTTTTGGCAAATACACCTGAAAGTCTAAAATTATTATAAGTATGTTACATATTTGTAAAGCCGTGCAACTGTGGAGAGAAGTGTACATTTCAAGAAGTGGAAACGTTTTCATATAGTTATATATATATATATATATATATATATATACATTTTTGCTGCTAAACTACACTCTTCCCCATTCAACCTACGTTTCTTGCTCTGGATGTGAGTTCCTCAGCCATGTTCAGTGGTGCACGCAGGGGGGGTTTCTGAGTCTCTAGAAAACCCCCCCTGCGCTAACTAAGTGGCCACTGTCCTATACAGCAGCCGCGGCACTGTCAAAGAAGCGTCCGCGGCGGTGCTGTAGTGTATACAGCACCGCCGCAGACGCTTCTTAGACAGCGCCGCGGCTGCTGTATAGGACAGCAGCCCCCCCCGAAACCCCCCTCCCCCCGACAATCCTCCGTGCGCCCCTGATGTTGGAGTACGTTGGGCACACACATAATCTCAGTGGGTTTGGCTCATGGTATATCTCAAAATAATGATTAGTTTACGCAGCAGACAGATATTACGTAGCGCTGTACATTAAATTAATCATTATACAAATAAATAACATACAATAGCAGGAAGGCAACAATGGCAATAATCTACAACATAGACCAAATGACACAAGTCACCATTATAGGATCCTTCATCACCTGCCAGCCGTGGCACAACACTTTCTTACCAGGGCTGTATTTACAGTTCAGAAGAACAGACCGGGGCTCTCAGCACCAGGTGGAACTGCATTGTCAGAACTCACCCTTAGCCATAGTCACCGTGCCCCCTGTAGTTACACCACTGCTTTTAACTTTATTATTACAATTATACTTTATTTATAAAGCACTGATTTATTATGTTGCACATTAAGGGCTCATGATACAAACAAATTGTATACAGTGTGATGACGCAGAATGTAAAGATGGCCCTGCCCGCATGAGCTGACAATCTAAAAGGCACACTTGATGCATAAGGTATCGGAATAACACATACTTGCCAACTGTCACGGAATGTTCGTGAGACTCCCAAATTTCAGGTAAGTCTCCTGGACTCCCTAGGAGACTGGGGCAACCTCCCGCATCTACCCACTTCCTAGTGAAGTGGGCAGAATTAGTGCTGCAATGACGCGATTCTTAGGGAATCGCGTCATTTTGCCCCCCACTGTAAAATGACACGTTTGCGGCATTATGTCACAGGAGCAGGGCTAAATATGACAAGATGTTCTAATCCCCGTCCCCTCCACCCATACCCCTCTGGGAACTCCCGGAGGGGAACCTGAAAAAGTTGGCAAGTTAGGAATAACAGCTGTTGGTAGGTAAAGTGTGTGTTACTTTGCTCCCATATCCACAGAAAGTTTATCTGGAGATATTTGCAACTGCAAAGATCAGAAACATTAAAGGCTCCATTGCTGGGAGAGGTAGGTGTCCTGTAGGATACGATCTGTGTTTTGCTTGTGGCGTGCGGGACAATTACCTAAGAAAACAATAGTTTTCATGCACCTGCTACATGTAAATACACATTATCCTGGCAGTTGTGTTAATAATGAGAATGGCTTATTGTTTAACAATGAGTAGAAATCCAATATCAATGTTATTATAGCTCAGTCAGGCTTGTTGTGTGTCTATATGCACCAGATATACACAAAGCTGCACCATTTTTACTCTATCCGCCTCATTAAATGTAATCTAAATGTGCAGCTAATTAAAACAGTTCACTTTCCACTAATGGCAGTCCTTCTATTGTGTATTCCTGGGTAATCTGTTTGGTCATTAGCATTAATAACCCCGTAGCTTTTACATCCTGCACTAGAGTTTGCTTTTAGCAGAAGATCTGTCAGTGAAGGCAGATTATGTGGCTGCTCATATTGCAGAAGCTGTTTATGATCCGGTCGTCTGATTTATGGACCGGTATATGGACTGAATAGGTTTTATCCACCAGCAACTGCTCATTTCGTGTTTTATTTTGTGTTTGCCAAATACATTTTATAGGCACAGATGTCAGACTTGCCGTTACATTATGAAGCTAGTTTAGTATCACAAAACATATAGAAAGTTTTCAGCTGTTGTCCAGCTTGTGGAGACGCTCTAGCGCTCAGGACCCTCTCCCTTTCAGTCATAGTTACTGTACTGCTATTGTATTGATGTATGTTGTATAGTGCTGTGGAATATGTTGGCGCTATATATATATAAATCATGGCAATAATAAAAATAAGCATTGAACTGTCAACCACTTGACCACTTGATGCACCACAGGTGTCCCCAGAATATCATGTCACTTCTCAGTCGCAGTAATTGCCTAATGGCCCTGGGACACATTACCGCAGGAGCAGAGCAAACGCTGATTCTTCTCCTTTGTGATGTTCTGTGCCATTGAATTGAACTTTAGAAGCCAAGATGGCAGCTTTTGCAGAGGCACGCAGGATTGCCCTGGAAGAAGGGCAGTTTGGGTAGTGACATTTGGATAATGAGATAGTTTCAAAGGCATAAGGTGCCAAGCAAAAGTGCAAAAACAAGATTTCCCCTGTGCAGGCAATATATTGGCACAAGTCGCAGGATGTGGAGATTTAGTAAATTGGAGGAGTTTACACAGCACAGCAGGTATTGTTTAAAATGACACCTTATAGGTGGTATTAACTGATATGCCAGTGGGGGGTGCTGCTTGCACACAAGCTGGTGGTACCAATAAAATAATATGTCATTGATGGATTATGCTCTTTAAGGAACAATCTGGGCATTGAAGCTGCCCACGTACATTTGTGGAAGTGGTCTGTGCATGCATCCCGCATCCATTCCATTCAGCTCAATGGGCCTGAGTCATTAAGGAGAGCAAGCAAAAAAAGAAGTAACTTTGCACCTTGACAATACCATTCTGCATTGGAGGGGGAGGTAAATTTCAAATGTGGGGATAGATTTATAATTGGGGTAGGGCATGTCCTAGATCAAGTTTAAATTTTAGTGTAAAAATAAAGCTATCAAGTATTTGCGTGTTACATGAAAAACAGCCAGTATTTTCCTTATGTACAAAATAATAAACTTATTTGCACCCCTTGGATTGTAACATGGTTTGTCCAGAATCAAATTTACTTCTTTTTTTTGCCTTGCTCTCTTTAATGACTCAGGGCCAATATGTTTAAACACAAGTGACTGACCCCCAGACTCCACCTACCTAAAACCGACTACAGACATTAGCGTTCAATTAAATAGGAGCTCCAAAAATAACAACAAAATAGCATTTGTCATTCTTCGGCACAGTTATTATTGCCACTCATACAATTATCTTTGTTTTTATACATACAGCAATGGAATCAATTAAAGTACACAATGCAATGATTACTCTTCAGTTTCACTTAAGACAAAATAAATTTAGTAGAGAATAAGTCTCATTTTATAATAACAATGTTATCTCCCACTTTATAGGTCATCCTCGTTTTTTCAACCAGCTTTCAACTGGACTTGACATTATTGGTTTGGCTGGAGAATGGCTGACGTCAGCGGCAAATACAAACATGTAAGTTCTCAAATGTTCTTATAATTCCGTTCAAATCATGGTTACATTTAAATGCACCGGACAAGAACCTCAACACAAATGTGCGCACAGCTGTTGGGAAGAATAGATAGGGTTAAAGTAGAGGTAGAATAAAAACATGTTTTGATATAGTTCAATGGAGAGTGAAATTCACCATTTTACATATACTCAGCTTAGTTTACAGATCATATAATTTAAAAGATTTGTCTTCGGTCTCACTATATACAGCACAATACCGTCCACTTTAGCAGTAAGGGCTGAGATTACAGAACTGATGTCAGCATAAAATACCACTTTATCACTCATTTCTATGAATAGATGATCCTAAGATAGTGTTAGTGTTTTTTACTTTTTACTCACATAGAAAACATAGACATAGAAAACTGTTTTCATCCCCTTTAATGCATCAATCAGTAGTGTAGTGTAACCCGTTCAGAAGACTATGCTAATGACACAATTTATTTTACTAGAAGGTTTGCCATTAAAACACTGATATATTCTCCATAAAGGCACAAGACAATACTCTACACAATAGTAAGGTGATGTTGACGATACAGTTTTTTTACCGATATTACAGTATAACGTAATACAGATTTTTGCTCCTCTATAGGTTGTGAGCAAAAATCAGCCTTTCTTCTGTAAAAAAACATCTGCGCAAGGTACTTCGCAGCTGTTCCGGAGGCACCTTGCGCATATTTTTTAATAATTGAGTCTGCCCCCAGGTGTGGAAACACCCATAGGGGCACATGAACAGCACAGCATACGTCTGATGTTATTTAGGTGCGTTACACTGTTTGTCATCATTTTACTGTCACGGGATGTGCACCTACTTTGGAAGTGACTGTGCAGGAGTCAATACTGGCAGAACTACCTCCACTGTAGGGTTTGTGACTGCTACGGGGCCTGGAGGGGGTCAGCAGTACCAGGCAAACTGCTGGGCAAAAGAGCAATATTTGGGGGAGCGTCTGACCATGTATATGAGAGCAGAGTGGAGGCCTCTTCTGAGCATACTGGATGGCGAATGTTCAGAAAAGGTTCCCTATAAGCACTTATGAGCATGCATGGGTCCAGTGCATGCTCAGAAGGACATATCGGAGGCCTCATCTGAGCATGCTGAGCAGAGCCAGGGCTCTTCTGAGAGTGCGCTGGACCGGTACATGCTCAGAAGGACATATCGGAGGCCTCATCTCACCATGCTGAGCAGAGCCGGGGCTCTTCTGAGAGTGCGCTGGTCCAGTACACACTCAGAAGGGCATATTGGAGGCCTCATCTGGGCATGCTGAGCAGAGCCAGGGCTCTTCTGAGAGTGCGCTGGTCCGGTACACACTCAGAAGGACATATCGGAGGCCTCATCTCACCATGCTGAGCAGAGCAGGGGCTCTTCTGAGAGTGCGCTGGTCCGGTACAAGCTCAGAAGAGCAGACCTGGGACTTTTTGATGCATTTGTGATCTAACATTCTCAGAAGAGGACTCCACACTGCCTTCAGCTGCATCGCTAGGCCCAGCCCCATACTTTGCTATAGGGGCCCACAATGCAGTGTTTTCCAGCTACACTTAATCCCACCACCTGGGTTTCTTATGGACTGGTTCCCACCATTCTATTCTTAAACTATTAAAATGTAGCACTACCTATATCTCCTGCATTTACATGGACCACCAGTACAATGGTTTGGTAAAAGTGCATAGAATACGTGCTAAAACCTCATCACTAAAAATGTGTATAAAGCGCATGTTAGTATTCATGTATCCATTAGTCATATTCCCAGTGCATATGTGTGAGTACGCTGTCAGTTTGGAAATGACTGTGGTCAACCAATAGTGACATACACAGCACGATGGCTTAGTGATTAGCACTTCTGCCTTACAGTACCGGGGTCATGAGTTTGGTTTCTGACCATGGCTTTATCTGTATGGAGTTTGTATGTTCTCCCCGTGTTTGCGTGGATTTCTTCCGGGTGCTCCGGTTTCCTCCAACACTCCAAAAACATACTGGTAGGTTAATTGGCTGCTATCAAATTGACCCTAGTCTATCTGTGTGTATGTTAGGGAATTTAGACTGTAAGCTCCTATGAGACAGGGACTGATGTGAATGAGTTCTCTGTACAGCCCTGCGGAATTAGTGGCGCTATATAAATAGATGATGATGATTATAGGCAGATTATGGGTTGGCATTATACATAGTACACATTCATATAATGTGATACAAACGGTGATGGAAGTGGGGGTGTATACGGGGTACGCCATATCGTCACTTCTCCTACTGCCTTCATTGTAGCACTATCACATTCCATTCACTTCCATTCTCATTACATTCTAAATTTACATACAGCCACTTCTAAATTTCCACGTCGACCACTGGATACAAAAACACTTTACTTTCATTTTATCAACAAACAGGATTACTTTTACTACTAATAACAATAGATCAGTAAATACTCTGATTAGCTACATAGCACATATTACACAGTTATTATTTTATATAGAAAACTGTTTAATTCATTTTATTACCATTTTGCAATTAAAAGTGCATCTATTGTACACTGTAACTATATGCATGAAAGAAAAGTATATAGTAACTTATAAAATTGTTTACTGCCAGTGCAGTCATTCAAACAAAACAGCTGTTGGCAATTTTAAATTGTGTATTGATTTGTGCATGGTCTGAAAAGAAAACAGATACAATATATATATATATATATATATATATATATATATATATATATATATATATATGGAATTGTTTACCATTATATCTCCATCGGAGCCATAATTTTACCCAAATGAGAAAATACACTGTGTACAACTCTGTACCGTGAATAGTTCCACTTGATTTTAGGAAGCACTAGGTTTAAAGGAGATTTAGCACAAAAGTTTAACTTACATATTTACTGATTGTAAGTGTTTAAAATGTTACACTGTTGTATGCTGTACACAGATTTGTTCAGGCATAGGGGTCTGTTTATTAAGACCCTGTGTTGTGGAAGAGTTCCTATTGCTGCCTGTCGCAGCTATAGAGAGCATTCTATTGGGCAATTTAAAAATTAGAGGTCACCAGGGCAGCCGAGCGATGCTCGCTCCCCAGCGATACTGACTGGCAGGGGTAAGTGGAGTCCCGCCAGGCCAGTGAAGGGTCCTTCTTCTGCGTCCTTCTTCCAGTTCTGTAGTTGGACTTTCAGTTACTGATTCAATGAAAAACAATTATAATAAACTTATTTAAATTTGTAACAAAATGTTTTGGTGTTTTTTAAACTTTATTTAAAAATAGGAAAAAATGCTTTATTGTATTCATACAGTATTTTTACCTCTAGTGACCCCTGGCTAACGTCAACCTGAGATGTCAATCAGAGGACAGCAGTGGTCCCGCCAATGTCCTTGTTAAATAGGCTTTCTCATACTTCGCCGGATCTAGGGGTTTTACTACTGCCTGCCCAATCAGGGTTTCAATGTAGTCTTTTCTGCATGTATACAGGGAGACAATGTAACTTGTACAAGGTCACAAGGAGCTTACGTTAGGATTTAAATAAGGGGTTTCAGTAAGTTTCTCAGTGTTGACCAGAACCCTTAGCTGCTATACGTTTGGATAATTTTACTTCTTAGCTGTTACTACAAATTCGTCATAGATTACAACCTATTTAATCACAGCAAATTATCTCAGAATTTTTGTGCTTGAGACCAGTGTCCTCTGTATAAATAACACATTGATTGACAGATGTCTCAGCATTTACCATTGATCACAAAGCTGCCAAGGAAAGTATGCCATGGGTATGTCATGAGTATGCCATGGGTATGTCATGGGTATGTCATGGGTATGTCATGAGTATGTCATGAGTATGCCATGGGTATGTCATGAGTATGCCATGGGTATGTCATGAGTATGTCATGGGTATGTCATGGGTATGTCATGAGTATGTCATGAGTATGTCATGGGTATGTCATGAGTATGCCATGGGTATGTCATGAGTATGCCATGGGTATGTCATGAGTATGTCATGAGTATGTCATGGGTATGTCATGAGTATGTCATGGGTATGTCATGAGTATGTCATGGGTATGTCATGAGTATGCCATGGGTATGTCATGAGTATGCCATGGGTAAGTTCTCCACAACCTGTCTATCAATGTCTGTGGACATCTATCTATCTATCTATCTATCTATCTATCTATCTACCTATCTATCTATTTATCTATCTATCTATCTATCTATCTACCTATCTATCTATTTATCTATCTATCTACCTATCTATCTATCTATCTATCTATCTACCTATCTATCTATTTATCTATCTCATATCTATCTATCTATCTATGTCATATCTATCTATCTATCTATCTATCTCATATCTATCTATTTATCTATCTCATATCTATCTATCTATCTATCTATCTCATATCAATCTAATTCATATCTATATATTTATCTATCTATCTCATATCTATTTATCTTATATCTGTCTCTCTATCTCATATCTATCTACTTTATCTCATATCTATCTATCTATCTATCTATCTATCTATCTATCTATCTATCTATCTATCTCATATCTATCTATCTATCTCATATCTATCTATCTATCTATCTATCTATCTCATATTTATATATCTGTCTATTTAATATCTTTCTCATATCTATCTATCTATCTATCTATCTCATATCTATATATTTATCTATCTATCTAATATCTATCTGTCTCAAATCTATCTATCAATCTATTAATCTATCCATCTCATATCTATTTATCTTATATCTATCTGTCTCTCTATCTCATATCTATCTATCTATCTATCTATCTATCTATCTCATATTATGAAAAACAAGCTATAATTCTCCTTGGCTTTTAAAATCTGCACTGTATTACTACATTAAAGTAATTAACATTTGTATCGATTGTTCACCTTAGTTTCAAACGTAGTTTGTTTAGTGTTCAGTTCGATCCCATTAGATTGTTGGCACCCATCTATCAGTGTGAAAGTAATACATGACACAAGACCACACTGTACAATGTTTCTCCTCTTCATTAGACTGACGTGTGAGTTAGATGAACATCCTTTTGTTTTTTTTCATGAGTAATTAAGAAAAACTCATCATCTATAATTACTCCTGACAGATATTGACTTAACTATATTGTAGAAACAAAGTTGTCCTTGGGGGCTCTTAGCTGGTGGCCACTACATAAATAATTGCATTTGCATTCAATAGTTTTAATTAGGTTTGTATGCTTTGTTATGTGCAAGCCTTGCTCTTCTGTAGAAGCAAACTTTTTTATCTTTGTTAAATATTTTGTTTATAAAACTATCAGCGGGTTTGTGTTTAGATTCAGCAACATATAGTATTTGTTTTATACTTGTTTTCAAATTCAGAGACAAACATTCCACTTACCCAGTGGTATTTTAGATTCTTAGCTTGCATGAACCTTTAATCTTATTTGTGGAGATCTTGTCTTACCTTATACATATATATATATATATATATATATATATATATATATATATATATATATATATATCTACATTTGCTTTTTTGAAGGTTTACATATGAAATTGCTCCGGTATTTGTTCTGATGGAACAAATAACACTTCGTAAAATGAGGGAAATAATTGGCTGGTCTGGAAAGGACGGAGACGGCATTTTTTCCCCAGGTGAGTTTCCTGAACGACTTTACAGCTGTGAAAGTAATGGGAAGTTTATTTTCAATCTGAGCTGCACACCAGAATGCTCTGAAGCACAAGTGTAATGGTAATGCAACAGAGGCTAAAAGGCACAAATTCCACATAACGATAAAGCTGTACAATAAATAACACCCTACGCCGTCTGACAAATACAGAGATGAGGATCATTTAAAGTTCAAAGTAATAAGTGAAGGGAAACTGACTTCAGTGCAGGTTTTCACTAGTATAGTCTTTTATTTATTTACTTGTTTATTTACTTACCTAGTAAGCAGGTAACACTAGTAATGGAATAGCAAGTTCTCTACAGCTATAGGCATGTCCTATAGCGCGTGATCCCCTTGGCGCACAGTAAGTGTAGAGGTGGAGATATGTGTAAGAGATGGGCAAATAAAAGGCCCCTTATCATTTTAATACTGGTTGAGTCAAGGCTTTAGACATAAAAACATATTGCCACATATAAACAACAAATCAAGCATAGGTTGCAACCTTGCAGATATATCACATATCAGAGGGACAGGTTTCAATTCATTATACATCCGAAAATAATATAAGAGTTCCAAATGCAATATTCTTATCTGGAGGTGCTAGTTCCTGTGGGGGAACTAATAGTCCGTGTTGCCAAATGAACAGACTTCCCAATAAACGGAATATTGGAAGGTATGTCCCATAGAGTTCAATACTAAAGTTCCAGGTAAACAAAGACTTCCAAACTAGTGGTAGTGTCCAGACACCTCTACACTTACTGTGCGCCAAGGGGACCACCGTGCTTTATTCACAAGTTTATTATTTAAGGGTTGGGACTATCCCTTATTATTCCTCTGGCCCCCCCAGGCAGCCCTCTGATACTAAACCTAAACTAGGGAGCGCGAACCACTTCTACTCCTCTTGAATGTCCTATAGTGCAGTGGTTCTCAAAATATGCTCTGACGTTACACAGCTGCATGTGATATCCCATATTGTAAAAGAGTTGGAGATGTTAGATATCCACACAGGCCATGAACCAATCTGCTTATTGCTTGATTCTCTAAAGCACACAGCCTTTTTGTATTCCTGAGCTAAACACATAGAGATAAAGCTTAGAGAAACAATGCTGTTCTTCTACCATTAACTTTTATTGGAAGCTCATTTGCTGAAGGCAGGTGCAAAATCATAAAGAGTCCCAAAACAATTGAATGGTAACATTGTGTACTTTCAGGGTGAACACATCACTGATAAATAATACAGCTTCTAAATGACCCAATACAGATATGGGATCTATTATCCAGAGTGTTCAGGACTAAGTGGTTTTCCATAACCTGAATGTACAATGCAACTTAATATGTCGGCTGTTCGTAAATAAATAAATATAATAATAATCATAATCATTTGGAGCACTGTGCCTAAATATATATTACATTTATCCAGTGCCGTAACTAGACATTTTAGTGCCCTGGGCGAGACAGGGCACCGGCGCCCCCATCTAAGTGGGAGTGACATTTGTCAAGTGGGTGTGGCCAACCTAATGTGGGGGTGTGGCTAGCATCTGACCACTTTCTGCAGCAATTCTTTCAATTTCTCTCTTCATAGGATTCAGGAATAGCCAAAAAAAATTTCCCTTACTGTCAACACCGGATATAAAGCCAGACAAAGCAATTACCCTGTGTATTACACTGTATCAGTAGGAGATCGGTATATACTGCATTGTATATTATACTAATGTAACCTCATTTTAATATATATCAGCAGAGTGAAGAATATACATCTATGTTTAATGCTGCAGTGAAGTAGTTATGTAAATGGGAAACGCAGGTCGGCCCTGTCTCTCTCTTGAAAGCTTCATGCTATCCAGTAAACAGAATCCCACATCGCCTCACAAATATGATTTACCACTCTCGGAATGTAAATTCTGCCTGACAGCTCCACACTAAACAAGCCCATTTACCGAGGTTCAAATGGCTCAGCTGACTGCTCCGCTAAGCGCCCTGCTCCCACACTCCAATCTTTCACTACCTTGAGACAGCGAAGTGTTCTTGCCCGCAGCCCGGAGGTACGGGGCGGCTGAGTCCCTTGTTGACCTGCGCTGGGAGAAACGATAGCAACTCACCACAGCGCCCACAATAATGGAGAATTCAGCTTTTCACTTTCTTCCGCAGTGGAACGCATGTGCGTTCCAACAACAGGAAGTTCGGCATTTGGAACGCAAATGCGTTCCAAATGCCGAACTTCCTGCTTTCACATGCGTTCCACTGCATGGATTGTTGCTTGTAGGAGAGCTGAATTAGAGCGGCAATTCCTCTGGGCATGAAGGCACGTATCGGGCGGCTGCGCCTCCTTGGGCTTGCGCCCGGGGCAGTCGCACCGCCCGCACCGCCGTCGTTACGGCTCTGCATTTATCTGTCATTCACCTTCAATTATTTAGTATTGCTCCTCACAGTGACTGTAGGAGAAAATGCTCAGTGTTCATTCCAGTGAGCATAAAATTATTACATGTAAAGGGTTTCTAGATAACGGATCCATGGTATATATATATATATATATATATATATATATATATATATATATATATATATATATATATAAAACACATAACAGGAAAGGCACTCACGTTTGTAGATATTTCTCCAGCCTGGGTGCAGGAACTCCAATAACATGAATGTAAAAAATAGTATAATTAGGAGGCACTCACAGGACTTTTCCAGAATATTAAAGTATTTATTCCATTAAAAATTGGTCAACGTTTCGGGCTCCACACAGCCCTTCATCAAGACAGTCTTGATAAAGTGCTGTGTGGAGCCAGAAACATTGACCAATTTTTAATGGAATAAATACTTAAATATTCTGGAAAAGTCCTGTGAGTGCCTCCTAATTATACTATTATATATATATAAATATATATATATATATATATATATATATATATATATATATATATATATATATATATATATATATATATATGTTTCTGTCCAAAAGCATTTAAAAGCCATTCCAATTCCCCATGTAAACTTTGCTAAAATACATATTCCCTCATTATATACCTCTCATTAATTACCTAATAGCCCCATTTCAGGGACTACCATGACATGATCTGTCTTCTCAGTCCTGGGGGTATATTTACTAAACTGCGGGTTTGCAAAATATAGAGATGTTGCCTATAGCAACCAATCAGATTCTAAGTATCATTTATTTAGTGTATTCTACAAAATGACAGCTAGAATCTGATTGGTTGCTATAGGCAACATCTCCACTTTTTCAAACCCGCAGTTTAGTAAATATACCTCCTGGCCTTAAGTTTTGATTTGAGAATCTGACTCCTTTTCGATCCATAGATTAACATATAGTGCTGCACTATTATAGCATATTATATTATACAACCTATATTATACTGATCTCTTTCTTCCCTACAATTTTCCCATAGAATTAAACATTTAATTTAATTGCTGTAAGAAAAATCAGGTTTGAACAAGGTTGTAAATTTAAAACGTAAATATAATTGGTAATAATAGGTGCAGGCAATTGTGTGTTAGATGATACAGGTTATGTTGAAATGTAGGATATGTTATGCATATACAATGTAATATTTATGGTTTGTGTGTCAGTCAAACCTTTACAGAGTAATTAGTAGAATTCTTTGACATTCGGGAAAGTCATGTTTTTATGCTCTGTTATTAGGAGGTGCAATTTCCAACATGTATAGTATCATGGCTGCTCGACACAAATACTTCCCTGATGTAAAGACCAAAGGCATGGCTGCTGTTCCTAAACTCATCATCTTTACTTCGGAATATGTGAGTGAATTGGGAACGACACACAATTTTATTCCTGTCCTCTGTTAAATAATAAGATGATTTGCAAATTATTTTCATGAACTTTTTGTTACTGTCTTCTGGTAAGAAAAAAGGCAAACACTACAGTGGTTTGTAGCCTATCTACTTGTGAGCTGTAGATTTCAGTTGCTATGTTTGAAAAGATAGTAGTCTGGGCTCTAACATCCGCTGTACATACAAAAGGAAAAGATGCTTCATGGATTAAAATTTTCTCCATAACATTGTATGGTCTTTGTTACTGGTGGAATAAAGTGAGTTTTAAGGCTGAACACCCACTGGTGTTACATTAGTGTTTTTGAACACTAGTGTATACGTGAGGGAAACACATCTCATGTGCAAATCTAATAGTGGTAGAGGGTTTGGTGACACTAGAAACAATGAATTTTAGTGTCACCCCTTTTTACATGCATGTTACTAGTGTCCAAAGTTTATGTAATTATTACCATTGGATAGAGTCCTGCCCTTTACAAAAACAGTGAACCCAATTTTTTCGTTGCCTGCACATTACAGTTTTGTCCATGGAAACCAGGTGGAGTTTTCATTAACTATAATAAAATTTGGCACAGATAGAACTTCTGTTAGTTTCATACGCATAATTGCCTACTCTCCCGGAATGTCCGGGAGACTCACGAATTTTTGGGAGTTCTCCCGGACTCCCGAGAGAACAGGCAAAAATCCCAGATCCAGAAGTCGCCGCTGTTATAGATGGCGTCTGCGAGGCTAAACGCGCCCTCTTGGCCCGCCCCCATGCTGCGATTGGACAAAATGGCCTAATATTGACAGGGGCGGAGCCTAACGGCGCACCACGTGTGGCCACGCCCCCTCGACGGGCCCCCTCCCGGACAGCTGCCTCTAAAAGTAAGCAAGTATGTTCATACGTTGTTGCAACAATCTTTCAGCTCTTGTAAAAAAAAACAGTTAAAGTTTATTCTCAGAGCTAAACTGGTAAGTGTATTTGTTCATTTTAAACCATAAAGTAGCAGTGTGTTAATGCAAGAAAGCGCAATATTTTCAGTTGTGAAAAATTGATATAAAATAATAATGTCAATATACAAGCTGCAATAAACCTCTATGTGCAATGAATGTCAAAGGAAACTAGGTGGACTCTTGCAGGACTGAGAGCTACCGAGAGGAAATTGAAGTCCGTATTATGGCTTCTTGGACCTATAATTTTGTAGAATACATTAGGCAGACTTGGTAAAATCGGATAATGTGCAGACATTCTGGGAGTGCTGTGACCATGCCGAAAAATAGGAAGCTATTGGTCTGCGCAGTCAACTGTGTTTTGCACCTGCCTTTAATCTGTCTCTGTTGGGGCAGGAGCCGCCGGTCTCCATTATAATACACCAAGACCAGGCCATGGTACTTTGTGGCCTCTTCTCTTAGTTTTTAATCCCTTATCTGTAAAAACATAAGTGGGCCAGGGGGCAATTACCCTCCTATCTGTCTTGCCAGCTTTTCCTTGATCACAATATATTAAGTAGTTCAATAACTCTATATGGTTGTATTTCAGAGTCATTATTCAATGAAGAAAGCTGGAGCAGCCCTGGGATTTGGGACAGAGAATGTGATCCTGGTGAAATGCAATGAAAGGTAATATAAGATACTTATCTGTTTTTTGGCTTTTTAAGACACCATTCAGTTAAAATGGAGCAAAATACAACAAAGAAAACTTTATTATAAAACCTCAAAATGATCATGCAGGTACAATGCCATAAAGTATGTTTTAAAGCCTAAGTTACTGACTGCAATAAAGACGTAAATCATGGTTATTGGTGCACTAATTGATCTCAGACTTTTTGTATAATTAAAGTTAAAGTTTAAAATTGCTGGAGCACAGATGGAGAAGGTAAAGTGTACTTATTGTAGCAAGGGAGTGACTGCATACTACCATGTGCCACTTCACTAATGACCTGTTTAATGGGCCCAATACACAGTTTCCTCTGCAACGTGTCTCTTTCGTTTTAAACCTGACAATCTTTGCAATAATTACAGAGGGAAGATCATTCCGGCGGACTTGGAGGACAAAATTCTCGAAAGTAAACAAAAGGTGTGTAGACCTGGCACAAGCTATGTGTTTGGCTAATTATTGTGTCATTTTTTGAGTATAATAAAAAAAACAACAGCACTGTCGCACATAAACCAATTACTGTATGCAAACATTGTGTAGATTTATATCCTGTTATTAATGCAAATCTAATGTTTGTCACACACCAGAAACTGTCAATATTTAAATGTTTTCATTATTATAACAGCGTAGTGAAATCAAGATACGGATGTAATATCTGTAATGAGAAAATCCCAGCGTTGACACAAGTCTCAACCTAATATTCATATTTGGTGCATGTCTGCTAAAGCTCAATGTCTTATGTTGTTAATGGAATTGATGCATGGGCTGTGTCAAAAGACACTTTACATGTCATAGGAAAATATATGCTCCTTATGTATCACAGATAAACTTTCTAAACTAGTAAATAATACACAAAACATTTATCATGTTATTATCCAGTTTTGCTATGATACAAAGCTGCATAAAGTTTTTTGTGATGAACGAAAACTCAACATTCCGTAACATGATCACAGGTGAAAGTAGTGGTATAGGGGCAAGCCAATTATATAGCTACCATGTGTGATGCCCTATTACCCACCCATGGACAGACTGAAGCTGTCCCCTCGTGTGGTCCTGGTACAGCTGCTTCTTGGCCCAAGGCTGGACGATAAGATGCTGCTGTTCTTGGTCCATGCAGTCACTCTTCCCCACCCATAATCAGTTCAGCTGGGCTCATCCAACCTCACTTTAACTGCCACAATTGCCCAACATCCTCAGAAAGGTCTGGGTAATATTCACCTGTCTCTTCCCCTCTTGGCACCCTTGGTAATGGCATATAAAAAGGTGGGTGCAAAGAGAAAAAAAGAAAAGAATATCTAATGTACAGCATATAATGTAATTCTCATGTTTGGGAAAGTCATACCTATTCATGAGGTTTACATTGTAGAAATATTTTGTTTTAATAGATTCATAAAGCACTGGAAATTCAATAATACATGAGAGCCACCCAAACGTCTCTAGGGCGGTTCATGTTAACCTAACATTGGCTCAGTTGGCACATAGATAGGTCTTCCTTTGGATTTCTGTGAAATATGTGGGTCCTTAATCCCATGTTTTTTTTTACCATTTTGTAAATCATGGCCATTTAGATTTTACATCCTATGCAAAATCTATAAATACATACTATAAACAACCTTTGTGCTGCATAGTAAGCATACGGCACTCTTGTGTGTGTTGTAGGGACATGTACCACTTTATGTGAATGCTACAGCTGGGACAACTGTCTATGGTGCGTTTGACCCCATAGATGAAATAGCGGACATATGTGAAAAGTACAACCTCTGGCTTCATGTGGATGTAAGTATTGGTCACATGGTATATCATTGTCATATCTAGGACTGGGAGCAGGTCTTGTTGAGTAACAGTCATGTGACTTGTGTTATTTGTATTGTCCCAGGCCGCATGGGGAGGTGGACTTCTCATGTCCAGGAAACATCGCCATAAGTTGAACGGAATAGAGAGGCAAGTATCTTAGAAGCTTAAAAATTGTGATTTATGACATTTTTTAAGGCTCCTACAGGTTCTTTTAATGTGAGGTAACTCCGCACTGATGTTTTTTATAGCGTCTGTTTTCATATACCACCAAGCAAGGGAGTTATTACAAATTGCTGGGTCTCATAGCAAATTTTTAAAGAATCCTCTATCCCTTGAAACCACTCCACAGCTCCTGTTCATAACTAAACATCCCCCCATTGATATTTGCGCACTAATGACAATTTTACTAATCTGAACGCTATGACCCTGCCAGTAATTCTCAGTAGCTGCTTACTCATTGCTGTCTGATAAATAAATACACACCTGGGGCCTGATTCATTAAGGATCTTAACTTGAGAAACTTCTTATTTCAGTCTCCTGGACAAAACCATGTTACAGTGCAAGGGGTGTAAATTAGTATTAATGAATTAGGCCCCTGGACTGAGGGCACCTTCATAGTCTCTGCCCACGTAAGTGGTCAGACCCCATTTCAATCCCATGGCAAAATAGTTATTAGTATAATATAATTATAAACTGCCAATATCATCCACAGCACTGTATAGAGTAAGTAATACATGCAAGGCATTATATCAATTACATGATTTTAACGTTTACACAAACACAACACAATATGAATGAGATCCCTGCATAATATTAGTATAGTTAATCCCTTGTATCCAATATATTACATAATGCTGTGCAAAGCAAAACAAAAATGTATATAAGGGTTTACAATAATTTGGGTACAATAATATATTTGTTCCAAACATAGTCTATTTTAAGCCCAAACAGAAATGACACAGATCTTGTGCTGGCTTGCACCTCTGGTTGCCATTTGTCAGTATTTTACTTATTTTATCACAATAAAGGTTATGCTTGTTGTCATATAGCACACATAAGGGTTTGTGTATCAAAATCCTAAATTTAGCGACTTCACAGTTTGTTATATCATTTATCAAAAAGATAGACAAAAGGGAAGTAAATAAAAAAAAAAAAAAAAGTATTGAAAACTTGCATTAACACAAAGATAACTAAATTTAGCAAAATAAGATCTGTAAACTGGAGCATCTTATTTTTTTTTTTAATTGGCAAGAATTTTCCATTCATTACAATGGACTTTGTCACATCTGAATTGGTTAGGTCTTTTTAGGGGACAATTCAATTCAGTGCAAGGTCAATTAGACACTTCGTGTGAAGTGTCTCTCTGTGATGTTCAGTACCTAAAACATTGCTGATTTTTGTTCGCACCTCATACAGATGTTTTAGGTAGTGTATTACGATACCCAGAACTATGCTCAATTGCACATCATGCGAAGCTCATACAGGACCTTGTGTTAAATTGAATTCCCCCATTAGACTATCTTTTAGAACATAAGTGGCCTGATTCATGAAGGCAAGCAAAGCAGACAAAAGGAGTAAATTTGCACTTTGGCAAATTCATGTTGCATTAGAGGGGGAGGTAAATTTAAAATGTGAGCACAGATTTATAGTTAGGGTAGGGCAGGTCCTAGATCAGCTTTAAATTTCAGTGTAAAAATAAAGCTATCAAGTATTTGTGTGCTGGATGAAATATCAACCTGTATTTATCTTTTGTGCAAAATAATAAACTAATTTGCACCCCTTGCATTGTAACAAGGTTTGTCCAGGAGCAAATTTACTCCCTATTTTGCTTTGCTTGTCTTAATGAATCATACCTAAGGAGTCTAGTTTTGGTAAATAGCTGAAGTCTGTACTTTACGGGAATACGGGCACTAAGTTGTGAGCACGAACAGATCAGTCTGACTTGAGCGCACAGACAGACACATCTTTGTGCCCTGTACTCTCCATCATAAATGACCTTAGTAATATCATATTGTTAGTTCTGGTAGAAGTGAGAGAAGGTCACAGACACAGAGTACAGGGCATCGTCGTGTTGCTGTTTCTTTATCATGAGATACAAACTGTCTAACATCACTACTCTCATTAGCATGTATTGATCAGACAGTAGATGACATGTCAAAGTTACTGCCTTGGTTTTTTTTCCATGGCCCGGGGGAAAAGCAACTGTGACATGACCTCTTTATTTGCCCCACTGAAACTCGACAAAAAACGTCAGTAAAAATAAGGTTGCTGAGATTAAAAATGAGAGGACATCTATTGCTGTAAATATCAATGTTCCCATTGTACTAGGGCTGAAGCACTGCAGGCAAGGGACGACAGAGCGCATTGCTTCTGTGTTATATAATAGAAGCACAATTGTATATTCATTTATAAAGCATGTTGTTCAGCTATGGGAGGCCTCAAGCTATAAGGAAGAAATGTCAGTGAAGATGTAGGGACACAACAGTGATGAATATTATTGTAAATATAAATATATCAATGGGTAAAACACATGCACTCGTTTCTCTTGTAGATACTTATACATGAAGGTATTTAGACTTAGCCTAGGTTATAACTTATGTGCTGTGTTGTAGATTTACCCAGATGTAAAAAAAAAAAACGTCACCGGGAAGGACATTGGGTTTGATTTATTTATTGAAAAAAATTACAGTTTTATAATAGATTTTTAAAATAAAAAAAAAATGCTGGTCCTTCACTCATTCACCTGAAAGAGGCTAATCAGCAAATGTAGTCACCTGCGCTCTGCTGATTTCACCTCCCCTCTCCACCAGTAAAAACCAAGGAGCTCAAGGCAGCAAACTGTCATCCAAAAGTCTTCACAGATAGACTGCAAAAAGTGGAATGAGGCCTAAACATTGTTTGCACTTAGTACATGGAAAACAATAGTAGTAATGAATGCAAAGACTTACAAAATAGATAAGTGATATTACAATATTTAACAATCATTTATATGTAAATCACATAGCACAAACACTGATGTACACTGTACAAAAAGCAGCAGATTTAATGCGATAACTTGGTCTATATCTCATTAGTATTAACACCTATTAGGATAGACCTTCTATTGTTTAGAGATTATCTTACATTAATATTTAATTCATGCCTCCCACAAATCATCAATGTACTGTTAAAATAGATACATTTATTTGAGCCTTTACTCTGCAATGCTGTGGATTTCATAAGTAGTGTACACATTGTTCATGATATTTAATTGATATGTGGTCTCTTTGTCTAGAGACCACATTTGTTGAGGTCACATCAAGGTGTGGATTATATACCCTTAATTTTATTTATTTTTGTTATACTGTGCGTAGATTCAGCCATTCTAACAAGGATTTCAGGTTTAACTAAACTGGAACTCCTCACTTTTCTGTAGTAAAATGATAGACCCAATTAATGTAGTCACACTATTAATAAGCATCTGGTTTAACTTAATGTGGGCTTTTATTTTGGTAGGCAGTCACATACTTAGCTGTATAGTGGTGTGCAGATCTGAAATGTATTGAATGTTCTCATATATTATCTTTCTAGAGCTGACTCAGTCACTTGGAATCCTCACAAGATGATGGGTGTTTTACTTCAATGTTCAGCCATTCTATTAAGGGAAAAGGTAACAGACGTTAATAAACATCAGCAATGTAAAACAGTAGTATCTGTTCAGTCAATACACAAGGGCCAAACTCAGTAAGTACTGTGATCACTATTCACTTTTGACGTTGTTTGCCTTTTGCGCTAAACAATAACATAGATTGAGCACAATATTGGAACTAGGTTGAGACTCCTGACAGGTTCATAGAAAATGCACAGCTATGATGCACAAGTGGTACCAAATTATCTACAAACTACTCTAAATGATGTCCTTACAATCTGTGCTTAGTGATGTCATGACGTTAGTATTCTTTGTGTTTCGGATGCACCATTGTGAATATGGAGTCAATATAAGTTTTTCTGCATTAAAATCAGTGCATTAAAGGAAATAATGTAAATAATAAGAGAAGGGCCAATGCACCTCGAAGGAGACACTAAAAGAAAAGATTGAGTTCCGGGTGGCCGAGATCCTTCACGTACCCTATATTTCTACACTCCCCAAACCAGATATTATTATACCCCGACACCGTTTGGGTCCCTATGCTACAACAACCCCTTTCAAAGAGTATGATCTCAATGGTTTATAATCTACTGGTGACTGGAGCTATGTCCCACTCTGCATCAGCCTGTCCACAATAAGGGAAAGGGTATTGAAGGCCTCTATTTCGACTCACGCTAAAGAACATCCTATAAAATCTACTACAGGTGATACTTGGTGCCAATCAGATTAAGGGGGATCTTTGGCACAGCCTCTTCCTAATGCTGGACTTCCTTATCTGGTGGACCTGCCCCGAAATATTAAAATATTGCAATCTCCAAGAATCCATGGTTTTTCCTTTTTGGTTGACCCCTTGTGGATTTAAACAAGTATTCTGCTAAACTCTCTTCTTTACAAATCATCAATGCAGCTAGATGTTTAGTAGCTCATCACTGGAAAAACCTGCACTCTCCCGCCATGCACAATAAAATTTGGCACTTTGCGAAAATGGAGACATTTTCCATTTACCTAAATAAGAAATCTCTCAAGTTTACAAAGATCTGGGGGTAAATTTATCAAGCTGAGAGTTTTCTGGCGGGTTTGATAAACCAATCAGATTCTAGCTGTCATTTATGTAGTACATTCTGCAAAATGACAGCTAGAATCTGATTGGTTGCTATAGGCAACATCTCCACTTTTCAAACCCGCCGGAAAACTCTCAGCTTGATACATTTACCCCCTGGAGTTTATGGTATTATTATAAAAAGACAACTTTTCAAAATAACCCTTCAGACGATCTGTCAGACCTACTTTTGTAACCTCTTAACATTAACAATCACTCTTAGCTTATGGTATCTGTAGGTACATATCATATCACTAGCAGCTAATTACTTAGAAACACAAGAATCTGACATTTGACTGCCGGGGTCCCTGAGGCCAGTTTCAGTCCCCACCCCACCTATTCCTCATATATAATATACACATAAATATAACACACTGTCCTATTTACTCTGCTCACCGATTATAACATAACAGCCAGCCATAGATAATACCAGGATTAACATTTATCGCACACATTACATTGCTATATATGTGTTGTGTTTTGTTTTTAAACAACAGGGTATACTTCAAGGATGCAATCAGATGTGTGCAGGATATCTCTTCCAGCAAGACAAGCAGTACGACATATCATATGACACTGGAGATAAGGCCATACAATGTGGTCGCCATGTGGACATATTCAAATTCTGGCTGATGTGGAAAGCAAAGGTATAAGTTCATAAAAAACATAATGTACCTATCTAGCTAACTATATATAACATACAGTATCTACACAAGAATCTATACTGTAAAAAGGGAAAGACTTTGTAAATTCATTTGGCAAGCTGGTAGCCCAAGGCCTGTTTCCCCATTCCATATATGGCTAAATTTATACAGGAACATTGATACTCAGTAGTCCGTCAATCAGAACTACTGCAGCCACATTTCTTGAACTAAGCATGCAGGGCCTGATTCATTAGGGTACGTATCAGCCGGTTTTGAGCATATCATTCACAAAATCACTTGCTCAGAACCACCAGGTATGTCTGGAAATGCAGCCCGTTTTATTGCTCTAACGCATGGAAAGGGCTGTTACTACCCCCTACATAAAAGGGGGGTGTTCTAGGTGGGGAAGAGGCGGGTGTCTGAAGTCAGTGTACAGTGTGTGTGTGCCATATTAGAGCGCACAAGCTCTACTGCTGTGGGAGTAAACTACCCGTATATCTTGCTCCAGCTCTGGGGCATTGGGGCATGTTTAACTTAGCCGGCAGGTCAGCCAGCACTACAGCCGACCGAACTACAGGCTCTTTACTGTGTACAAAAATATAGATTAAAAAAACCACCCGCCGCTTCCCCACTCAGAACACCCCCCTTTTATGTAGGGGGTAGTAACAGCCCTTTCCATGCGTTAGAGCAATAGTACGGGCTGCATTATCTATTGCCATTAACCCTAATGCTGCCAGGTAACTGCTGGTTGCAGTGATATCAGGGAAAAAAAGCATGAACCCCCCCTCCACCGATTTCACCAAAACCAGCACTAGGCCAACCAGCTCTAGTGGGTGGCACTATAGCAGGGGGACTCACAGCAAGGGTCCCCCTGCCATAATGAAAAACCAAGCCCAGGCTGTTCAGCACGTGGCTGGATTCCCTAGGAAGTGGGAACCGCAAAAAAAATCTCATTTACGGGGCCCCCCTCTAGAAAGAACCAGCCCAGTGCTGAAAGCACAAGGGCTCTTCCTACACCCCTGGGGTGCTGGGTGTAGGGTAATAAAGCATGTGTAATGTAAGAATAAGTGAAAAATACCATATTATTTTGTGGAACTACAAGTCTCAGCTAGTCTGGACTGCCATTAACAGTCTGGGCATTCTGGTGTTTGTAGAACTACAAACACCAGCATATCCATGGCAGCCAAGGCATGCTGGCACTTGGAAAACCACAAGTGCTACCATGCCCTGACACCCAGGGCCCACTGTGACCTGTAGTACCACAAAGTTAAATGTAAATATACCACAGCACCCTCTTTATAACCACATTACTTTTATAAAAATAATAAAACCCCTTAAATAAAACGCACAACCCTCGTTTAAACCACATATATTTATTACAAATAATAAAACCTCATATATTTAGCATCTGATGTCTTCATCGGTATGGAATCCAATCTTGTAAGCTTTCCATCTAATAAGGCTTGAAACCTTAACCAAAACAAACCAAAATATTCCCAAGGTCCTGTTGATGTCCAAAAAAAAAAACGTTCCAGGTCCATGAGTAGTTGAAAAAAATGAAAGCCCAAAAAATGATATTTCAAATATCTATGAAAAACATCTTTTCTTCGGTCACATGAGTTGGGAGGAATACCCTAGGATACCCCCTTTGACAGCCGAACTGACCACCATCTCCTTAGTCGCTTCCCCCCCCCCCCACTTCCTCCCTTATATGGAGTGTGGGGAAAAAATTACAGATATGAGTAGGAAGATATCTCTCTCTCCTTTAAAATTAACTAATTAGTGCTTAGAACATTTCTCCCACTGAGTTTCAGCTGGGTGCACTGCAAGACACAAGTTATATAAACTATGATATCATTGTATCTTTCTCAAACAGGGCACTGCAGGATTTGAACAACAGATCAACAAATGCTTGGAGCTGTCAGAATATTTGTACTCAAAGATCAACAATCGGGAAGAATTTGAAATGGTTTTCAAGGGAGAGGTTAGTTTTCCAAATTATGTTATCCAAGTACTAGCACAGATATAACAACAAAAACTATATACCAATTTGTATATAATCAAATGCTGGTAGTAAAGCACCATTGTCCATCCTGGGATCTTTGTCAAGATCACACCTAACAGGACCCTCAATGTGTTGCAAGTTTACTGAATCACAGTTTTTCTGTTTTCCAGCCTGAACACACAAATGTTTGCTTTTGGTACATCCCCCCAAGCCTCAGAGGCATGCCTCCATGTAACGAGCGACAAGAAAAACTGCACAGGGTGAGAAATCTTACTTCCAAATAAGTCTGGCTTGTAATATATTTAATTGTAACAATCAAATGTGCAATTGTATATGGTTGAATAACATACCATAATAAATAAATAAATATATATATATATATATATATATATATATATATATATATATATATATATATATATAAAATGTGTAGAGGGGGAGTGGCATTAGAACAATAGAAGGGGGAAAGTTGATAGGCTCATATTGGGTTTAGGTCATCCAGGTCGGGATGGCAGAAAGGCAATTGGACACATGGGAAAGGAAGAGGGCATCATCTTTGTAGAAGTGGCGAAGAAGTGGGAGAGCCAATCACTAAAGTTGTCTAGGAATTGGGAGAACAGACAAAAGGAGTGAACTTTGAAGGAGGAGATGGAGAGAGAAGGGTTCAGGGGGGTGACGCTATAGGTCCAGCTAGGAGTCAGTAGGTTGCCTACTCCACAACCTCTGGTCCCCAGTACCAGGATTGTGAGTGAAGGAGAGAACACTTGTATATTATAAGGAATAACATACTCTCTACTGTGAGTTATTATGGACATATTAGTTTTTATTAGGCTGAAGCACCAAGTGGCTAAAGTTCTTATTTGATTGAAGTTACAGCACATAATGTTTTTATGCACCATGTAGCTTATGTTATTAAATAAGCTACTGAGTGGAAAAGGCAGTAGACATATAATATTGATGGTCAAAAATCTGTAAAATTATTGGGGTTCTATATAGTCTTGATCCAGCTCTACTAAAAAAAATAGATTGTTCTTTCATTGTTGATTTGCTGTTGTGAGCTCTAGGGTTAAATGTATCAAGTTTCGATTTCTGCAGGGGGACATTTAAATCGGCGATGGCTTGTAAAGGCAACTTTCAGAAACCGGAACTTGATACATTTACCCCCTAATGTAACTGTTTAATCAGATAAACACAATCAATTACTGACTTATTAATATGAAGGTGTGTACAACCCTGAATTCTTACAGAAGACCCTATGACCTGTCACAAGCATTTAATCATTTCTATGGTTTCTTCAAAGGTTGCTCCTAAGATAAAAGCTCTAATGATGGAGTCCGGGTCAACCATGGTGGGATATCAACCCCAGGCAGACAAGGTCAACTTCTTCCGCATGGTCATTTCAAACCCAGCAGCCACCAAATCCGACATCGACTTTCTGGTGGAAGAAATTGAGAGACTGGGGCAGGATTTGTAATAGTTGTCCATGTACAGTTAACCCTCTCTATGCTGGGAGAACCGACTCCACTACCCAGTCGGCTAACTAGTTTTTGTTTGTTTGTTCCCCTGTGAATTAAAACAGGAGAAAAGTCTTAATGAGATCCCCTCAGTACAGTTCTCCTCTGGCACCTTAACAAATATAGGTAGCTGAAACGTATATGTAAATCATTGAAACACAGATAATATTATCTAACATGTGTACTGTGAAACCATATATATGTGTTTGTTAAGGTTGTCAGAAGCGTACACAAAAAAATAAGATAACTGAGTGTTGTAATATTTATCTACTTGTGTGTCTGTGTGTGAATATGTATGTACAGGGCCGGCCCTTGACATATATAATGTAGGCCTTTGCTTCTAGCAGTAAATGCTGGTAGAGCAGGATTCTCAAGCTGTCGAAAGTTAGCGTGTGAAACAGACCTGCTATACAGGGACAGACAGACAAGTTCCTCAAACTCAAGGAGGCCACATAGCAAACTTTGGGACAGTTTTAACTTGTATGGCTAATGGCAACCAAGTGACCCATAGGCCTATATGGATATAATGCTGTTCACACTTGGAAGGATACAAATACTCTGGTTGCTGGATAAAGTTTGTGATACAGTATTACAGCAACAGCTACTACTAACATATTTTCTTTGTTCACTTAACACCAACTGGATTATACCCCACAATGCATTACAAGGCCCAAAAGTGTTGAGCTGCATTGGACAGCCTTTAAGCAATGCATTTTAGGATATATATATACGCCTCCTTTTATATGAAGCAGTAAAAATTATAATTATAATTAAACTCAGATTCATCAATATGATTACTAGGAAGGCTTAATTTATCCCTGTACATGACGAGTATACACACACTCATACATAACTAAATGTACATCTTGTTGTACCAGACAGGGCCACCTTCGGTTTGTGGGGCGGAATCCTGCCTAATAGTATTGAACCTTCTTAAAATTTCTTTACACCATAACTTAACTAGTCCGAGCAGCATTAACCAGTAAATAGTTGTGCATCCCCGTTCTCAGTGTCTAGGGGGTTATTGTAGCACAGTTGTTGTAACAGTTGCTGTATTTCTAGGGATTAATTTGTGTAGATTGTGTATATTATCGTCAAACAAGTTTGTGAACTGGGAATAAATGTCATAGTTTTACAGCAGTTTAACAGTTAAAATATAGGTATACAACAAAAAAAAAGAATTGCTTATTTATATGCAGAGATTTACCATGTTAAAGAGGTGTCTTGTATTTTCTTCCATTTGTATTGTATTCTATTTATAAATATAAATATATATAGTATATATTATTGAGGTCAATTCTAAATAATGTTTATTGTAATTTAGTGTCTTTGTGAGCCAAAGAAAACATAAAAATACATAGTGGAACTTGTATCTATAATCCAGTGCCCTCAAATGTAGTTCAGAAATAGAAAATATATGCCTAGGTTTATCAAAGGGTACAACTTAGATTCTATTATTGCCCATTAGCATGGTGGTATAAATAATATTAAACTGTGTCCCCCTTTGAAAAATCTAGTACGTAGGCTCATAGAAAGATACATACTATCCTAGCACTTTAAAGCCATCAGCATTGACTATATTATATGAATTACAACACACTTTTATTTTACAATTAATTTGTAATGTTACAGTATAATCAGCCAAGTCGCGCTGAAGATCTGTAACTTGTATTTACTGCTTTCATTTACAGTCACTGTGGTATCCTCTAAAAGTCTATAGCAGAGGTAACTGGTTTAGAAATGGCGCTAAATTAACTCAGAGTTTTCAAAAAATAACTTATATCTCCAGTTAGGCCCACAATGGAAACAAAAGTCATGGGTTTAGATTTACTAAACGTTCTACAACAGAAACAGTGGAGGTGTTGCCCATAGCAACCAATCAGAACCTAGCTTTCCTTTTCTAGAATGTACTAAACGCTAGGATTTATTGTATCCTTTGATAAATCCTAGCATCATAAAAGCCATACCTTAGCTTGCATTAAATCTGACTGTTAATTTTAGGTTTACTTTAATATTTGCTGCTCCCACAGTTTGGCCATACTTGCCAACTCTCCCGGATTGTCCGGGAGACTCCCGCATTTTGCGAGAGTCTCCCGGACGAGTGTGGCAATCTCCCTGATAGGAAGGGGGAAAAATTCAGTTTAAACGCCGCGATTCACCCGGAATCGCGGCGTTTAGCCCCGCCCCCGCTGTAAAATGACGCGATTTGCGTCATTCCGTCACGGGGGCGGGGCCAAAATGACGCGATTTCGCCGCCCCGCCCCCTGCACGCCCACGTCCCAGCCGGCATCTCCCGGAAAAAGAAAAAGAAATGTTGGCAAGTATGAGTTTGGCACAAATTAACTTTTCTAATTATCGCTTGTGCACGTCTGGACAAGTGGTTTAGGGATAAACTAAAAACAAATAATAATTAGCAAATTTAAAATACATGAGTAGAAATCAAACAATTAGTCATTTTAGAAAATAAATACATTTAAAAAGCAAGCACTGGCAGTTGGGTTTAATATAAAAAATGACCCTGGGACTACATCAGTTCTTTATTTACAATATATCTAAGTAAACTAGGCACCAGTTTCAGGCAGCACTTTCCACTGGGCAGCAAAGAAATGGTTTGATGTAGGTTTTATGTTTTTATTTCTTCTTAACTTTCTTGTTTTGCTACTTGATGTTTACCAGCCATTTATTTTGCCAATAAAAATATCCAGGGGTAGGTGAACATTATGTCATTTGACCCGCCCCATGATGTAATGCTGCAAATGCGGCATTTTACAGCGGGGGCGGGGCCAAATGCCGTGATTCCCTGAGAATTGCGGCATTTTGGATCTAATTCTGCCCACTTCACTAGGAAGTGGGCAGATGCAGGAGCCTGCCATACTCTCCTGGGAGTCCGGGAGACCCATCCGGAATCCGAGAGTCTCCCGGACATCCCGGGAAAGTTGGCAAGTATGATTTAGGGCATATTCTTTCACAATACCTACGGCAGTGCCAATGTTTGGCACTCAACTACAAAGCTGTTCCACACAACATCACTCATTAATCTAGTCACAAAAACAATTTTTTTCACTTTTGCTTTTCTATGTCATTGGGCACAATATGTAAATCTAAATGCACATCTATTACAATAGTTTGAACTTCAGCGTAGAACAGACAATAATGCGTATACAGCTATATATTATAACCATTACTGTTTAAACAACTACCTTTATATACAGTACATCCTTTTTAATCTCCATTGATGATGTGTGTTGTAAATTCATAACGAGTGAAAAAAATGACTCCTAAAGTTTCACTGTTTGTGACAATCTTGTGTCTATTGTACAGTATCTGTCTAAATGCATTGTCACACTGTCATAACATTCTAATTTCTCAGTTTCTTCATTCATGTTAGATGAAAGCACATGATGATTTCATAAGTGAAACTGATTATACAGATAAAGTGCCAATGTATGGAAAACGCAGTAGGAATAATTTCGGTGCTGTGGATTAATCTGTCAAAAATAGTTATTGGTTAATGACAGAAACCAAACTAATATATATGTGTAGTAATTCTGACAAGTAACACCCATAACTGGACATCATTTTCCAATCTGGGCTACATAGTGATGGGGAATTGAGATAAGCTATAGTCATCAATCACTATGGCCAACTGCACTCTTGCAACTATCGCTTCCACATAGAAGGCAGCCATTTTGTGAGCTGAACTAATATTCTCATATAGTATACTAATACTAATAATATTCATGAGACTGCTAATACTAATAACTAATATTCGTGGAGAAGACGCTTTTGTGGCATCAGTGAGAAACGTTGAGCCTATGTTATGAGCTCCTAATGATTTGATAAGCTCATAAATATATTGATTCAGCCACAAAATGGCTGCCTCCTCTCAGTATAGGCAGCAGATGCACTTTAATTGATTCTGCATTAAACTTGAGCAACTAATTGGCTCATAATCTGGAACAATGGTATCTGATAGAATTAGGGTATTTGAATATTCAATAAATTAAATTCGATATTTGAGGTAGTAAATAAAATTCCACAAATTAAAGTTTAGGGATATTTTCACCAAACTGAATTACCACTTCTACATGATTGACAGCTTTATTCACAGTTATAACCGAAAGGACTCCATGTTGTCTCAGGAGGATGTCAGGAACCGTAGCAATAGCCGCACTGCCATACTTGGATACGTTAGGGCACAGTGTGTGTGAAAAGTGAGAGATATGGTGTGGTGTGGTGTGATCAATGGACCCTTGTTACCCTGTGACTTAAAAGAGATGTTTAACTATTAAAGATTATATGCAATGCAGTTTTAATTTTACAATAAAATTCTACCATAAAAGTGCACGTGCTCTGATGGTGTAATATGAAAGTGTGTCTTATTATTTTACAGATGGATTTCACAACTATTTCAAGGTACATTGCACTATAAGGCCTTGTACACATGGTCACATATGAAGTGTCAATGTATGGAAAACGCAGTAGGTATAATTTCGGTGCTGTGGATTAATCTGTCAAAAATAGTTATTGGTTAATGACAGAAACCAAACTAATATATGTGTAGTAATTCTGACAAGTAACACCCATAACTGGACATCATTTTCCAATCTGGGCTACATAGTGATGGGGAATTGAGATAAGCTATAGTCATCAATCACTATGGCCAACTGCACTCTTGTACCACATAAAAGGCAGCCATTTTGTGAGCTGAACTATTATTCTCATATAGTATATTAATACTAATAATATTCATGAGACTGCTAATACTAATAACTAATATTCATGAAGAGGAAGCTCTTGTGACATCAGTGAGGAACGTTGTGCCTATGTTATGAGCTCCTAATGATTTGATAGGCTCAATTCCCATAAATGTATTGATTCAGCCACAAAATGGCTACCTCCTCTCAGTATAGGCAGCAGATGCACTTTAATTGATTCTGCATTAAACTTGAGCAACTAATTAGCTCATAATCTGGAACAAAGGTATCTGATAGAGGTAGTGCATTGCACTATAAGGCCTCGTACACATGGTCACTATCTTAAAGTGTTTAATACACACTCTTAAAGACTACTGTGCTTCAATGCTGATAATCCAAAAAATAAGGTAAACTAAATGGACCTGTACACACGCACTCTCTACTCTCTGACAAGCATTCACTTCACTTGCAGCATTCAGAAGCATTTTACACTTAGTAAGAATTGTCCCGGATCAAAGGGATGGATCATATGTTTTGCCTAGATTTGCACTACTCAGGCAAGGCGCGGAGTCTAACGAGGAGACGGTGTCCACCAGGGGACTAGCCGCAAGGCAGTTTGGCATTTGCTGCATCTATCTTGCAGGTCGCGGCCCTCACTAAGAGTACTAGGCGAAACCCATTAGAGGAACTTAGCAAAAGATGGTCAGCGATGGCAGACAAGCGTAGAAGGCAGGTGCCACTGGGATAGCGGAGAAAGAATGAAGTGCCAGCTCTGCGGACGGCAGGTTAGAACTGGGATGGTGGCCGGGACACTAGGAAGTGTCAGTTCTGAAGTCAGTAGGTTACCACTGGAACTGAGGTGAAGTACAATGTTTGAGTGTCAGCTCTGCAGACGACAGGTTGCCACTGGGATGGCGGCAGGAACACAGTCACTAGGAAGTGTCAGTTCTGAAGTCAGCAGGTTACCACGGAAACGGAGGTGAAATACAGAGGTTGAGTGTCAGCTCTGTAGACGACACACTGCCACTGGAATGGCGGCAGGAACACTAGGAAATGTTAGTTCTGAAGTCAGCAGGTTACCACCGAAGCGTAGGTGAAGTGCAGGAATAGAGTGTCAGCTCTGTGGTCAACATGTCCAGGGGAGCCACAATTAGCACCAAGAAGGTAACTAAAAGAACAGGCACCAAACATTCAGGGGAGGTGCCTTTTAAACTTTGGAGCCAAAATCATCAACCAATAGGAGCAGAGAAAATGAATAAGAAGATGGCGGCGGCCAGGACGGAGCGGACAGACCGGAGAGACAGGTAAGATTGCTGGGAATCGGGTATGCAGCCCGATCGCCCGGCATGTGACAAGAATACAGTGGAGCTCTAAAGGACCACTCACTTAAGTACATAGGTGTCATTATACCAAGACAAATATGGAAGAGAGAGTAGTACATTCCCATTCTTTCTTCCATACTTGTCATTAGATATCTACTTTGTGCAGCGGTCCATCAGAGTTTAGGTAGGAGGAGTAGGGAAGGAGCAAGGCGTGGAGTCTAACAAGGAGATGATGCATGTTACGATGCATGTTAATTATATTAATTATTACCATGTGGCCTCTTGTGTCATTCAATCCTGTCCTCCCTCCATCACGTCTGCTCCATGTTTAAACAGACCTGTGCTATACATTTTACCAATATATTACATATGGCACCGCTCTGCGTAAAAAACGGAGTAGTGGGACTCCATGTACGTTAGTTACACTATGCTGGAGGGAAGCTTTGAGACATGTTAATGAATACACTTCAAACACACTATATAAAGCAAGGTCAATGTCCAAGGCATACCTCCCAACTGTCCGGATTTTGTTGGGACCGTCTCAAAAGGGGTGTGGCTTATGTGAAAATGGGTGGAGTTTCATCACAAAGTGGTTGGTTTTGCAGATAGGGGGCAGGACTTACTTTGTCCTAATTTCATATGTTTGAATGTTGAAAGCTTTTATCAAAGTCCGTGTGTACAAACATGAGGTTATAGATGTTTCTTCAGGTTACCTAAAGTTGAAATAACCTAGAAACAATTGGATTGTTCTTCCTTCCCTGTGAGTGTCAGAACAGCTCACTATAAACTGCCATATTTCTGTGAACATCTTTTTCCCCAAATGGAAAAATAAATGTATCCCTTTCTCAGACTAGCTTTGTCTCTTGAGTGCAGCTCACTACCCCTACACTCACAGTGTATGATGTCAGCACTCAAGGTCACAAGGCCAAGGCTGTCTCGAAGGTCTGCAGTTGAACGTGACTTGATGCAGATGATCTTGGACAACGCTACTTGAGGGGACTGAAACAGTCAACTAGAAAGGAACTCGATCTCTAATTCATGGTGTCCTCCCTCATAATCTCTTGTAACTGACAATACTTTCCAGGCTTACAGAGCAGAGGTGGAACTAGAGAGCTGCGGGCCCCGGTGCAGGGAAGTGGGAAGGCGGGAACTGGGGCCCCTAGCTTGCTAGTTTCCTGTGCAGAGGGCCCCATTATCTCCATGGGCCCCGGTGCACTGCACCAATGGTAGTTGCACCACTGTTACAGATCATACATTGAAACCCTCCAATCCTGACAAATATCACCTGGCACTCTCCAATGTGCCAACCACAGGGGCCATGTCTACTAAACAGTGACTAGCCAAAGGGGGCGCTACATAAATAAACTGGATTGTTAGCAGCAATGTATGCTACAGCAGACTTATGCCTACACTGTTTACGTGTTTAGATACAACACTTCAAACAAGTCAGAGCAAAATGTACAGTCAGGGCCAAATTTAGCCCACTGGAGGAGTAGGTAGGCAGAAATGTTTTGGCACAAAAATGGTTGAAAAAAGAAACCTTCATAGACAGAAAATGATATAGAAAATCTCTCAATACTTTTCATCTTTAAGGGGTAGATTCAATTGCCGTTGTTGTGGTGCGCAGACATCGCGCCACGCACATTGCCGGCAATTACGGTAGAAACCTCTGCTAATTGAATTCCCCCCTAAATGTAGTGTTCAATCCAGATAAAACTGAAAAAGTGGAACTAATGTAGATTCTTACTGCCATTAAGGTTGAGTGGATTGGTTCACTACCTACTCCCCTGGATAAGATGCTATAATAGTCACATCAAAGGTTTCACTGCTCTGATACCTGTCCAGCCCCGCACATACACATCTGGCTCCAAGAAAAAAAAAGATAAAATTCACATTTGCATTATGATGGATCGAGATATATAATCAGCGTTGACATACAAGATACAATATATATATGTATGTACATATACATACATATATATATATATATATATATATATACAAGTTAACCCGTGCATGATACTCATGCATTCTAGTCAAATCAAGCTACTTAAGGTGTTAAAAAGGTTCTTGTCATGCATTTGGGCCTAGCCCAGGCTTCCTCAGGGGAAGAGCGTTACTTCCCGACGCAATCGCCCTTTTTTAACGTGGTTTTGCCAACATGTCACCACCTCATCATTTTTCTCCATCACCTCATCCTTCATCTTCATCGCCACATCCTTCATCAAGCTACTTAAGGTGTTAAAAACTCCCCACTGTCACCCCCGGCAACCACCAACCACTCCCAACTGTCACTTCTCCTTCAAGAAATATATAGGTCAGTGTATAACTCTGCCCAGCAGGTGGCGCTGCAGCTTGGGTTTTTTTTTCACACATGCCACTAGGCCTTTATATAGTAGATATACAGTATATATACATGGTCAATATAGATACATACAATAGACAGTGTATTTATATATATTTCTACATAGATTCAAGTTTTATTTTTTCATTTATTTTCCTTAAGTTTTCAGCATTCTGTACTTTGTTGAATGTTGAAAACCTAATAATATCGGGATAATGGTGTTTAATACTATCAAATAGTTTTTACACATAAATTGCATTCATAAGAATGTTTGAACATCCATTCATTGGTTAGAAATAAATGTCAGCAGCAATGTCCTTGGGTGGTTAAATAACTATGTTCTCATGTTGTTACAATCTCATCTTTATACATAATGGCTGTGGAGCATTTTGTACCATTGCCCCCATTGAAGAGATCATTATGTCTCCACTATAAGCATTTAGTTATAATTGCTTAGATTTAAGGGTATAACAAAATGTAGATTTTTAGAATTCTATCTGATAATGTGTCTAATACTTGATTGTGATATCAAGATGCCCAGCAAGGACATGTATGGAGTTCTAAATTCTCATTCAATCTCAGAACTGATCTCTGTGTACCATTACAATACATACTGTTGCCTGTTAAATATTATTCCACAGACCCTATAGCTAGATCTAATATATTGCCGATTTACATGTTATAGAATTAGCAGTCAGGAGTAAACATGCAGCAAGGCGAACACCAAAGCGCGTTTCGCTAAATTTGGCTTTTTCAAGGCAAACACCCCCCCTCCCACAAAGCCAAATGTAGCGAATAAATTATACCTATTTAGCATGAGTGTATTTCTACTGATAAAACAGATGAGGCTCGTGTGCTATTAAATTGCAGTAAATAAATACAGATGTTATTCACACAAATATTTTATTATATGTTTATCTATACTGCAGTTTTCGTTCACATAATTTTGCACGATTACATTGTTAGTTCACAATTAATGAGATAGAGAGTGTTCCTTATTTCTGATACTTTGTAATTTGGCTCTGATGTCAAGGTTAGGGATAGCATTGGTTGCTTAGGTACACCCCTGTTACCTGATGATTGCAGCTGGTCTGCAACTTTTTAATCATGTATTAAAAACAAGTAAAACTGTTCATCTCTGCCCCATTATTCTACACATGTAGGTTTAACGTGCTGGGCAATCCAAGAGTTTGAAAATGCTTTGAAAGGATAGTCCCAGAGCTAATAGGTAAATGATTTCGGAACGTATTACAAGATGTCCACCACCACGCATATAAAGAGTAGAATAAATATATGTACCTTTGATGGCAGAAATACCATGGGTGGAAGGACTCCTGTCACTACTGTAATGTGCAAAGGTCGTCCCCACTGCAACCCTGGGACCCTCACATCACCACCAAGATTATCGCTCTGCTCTAAAAAGACAGAGGTAGGAAAATACAATGTCATGGTCAAACAGTGCAGGTGTGAAACTAGACTGAGCAGTAATTAAGGTTTAGTAGTTAAGGTATTAGTGTGTGTATTACAGTTTTACAGACATTTTATTCAACTTTGCCCAATATAAACCATTGTTAAACAAGGGCATGGAGTTATAGCTACCTCCCCAGAATTCCACACTATGTGGGTTCGCCCAAGAAACAGAGTTGTACTGTCTTCAGTGAGCGATACCTCCTCCTCTGGTTCCCAGCCTGGCACTGCACATTCCTCTGGCAGTGATGAGAGCCGTATGGTTCCGCCAAATAATCACCGAAACGTTGCTATGTGTCAAGTAATTGTTTTAGTTTCTAGTTTGTCACTGATTTCAACTCACTTGATAACCTTTAGTACCGTCCACAAAATGGTTACCTGCACTGTGTAGGTGACAAGTACACTTTAGAAGACTTTTTCTGCAATGCATTCATTGAAGCAGCAGCCCCAGAAATCAGCCTTTCCAAAGATTTTCATTTCAATCATATAACACCCCTTCCTTACCTGAAATGTCGACATAAAGATTTTTCGCTCCCTACCCGCAACATATCCTTTCAAGCCCTCCCTAAACTTATTCCAGAGCTCAATCTTGCTCCCTGGTGTACTAAGGGACTGGTCTTTCTAATAGACCTTTATGCTCAGGACCTTTTTCTCCCTTTTACCCTCCTCATGGAGCATTTTGATATACCCCCTAAGGAAATGTTTAAGTATGCCCAAATTCGCCACTGGGTGGGATCGGCCTCTAAGTCCCCCCACTCCCTGTCTTTACCGCTGGCCCCAGTTCTAGATAGATGGGCGAAGGGCTCCAATAGCGATGGGATAATTTTTTGGTACCAGTACCTCCAATCCTTAATCATCTCGCCCAAGGCACCTTCTCAGGTGGACTGGAAGTCAGACCTAAATCTCCCTTTCTCTCCATAGCAATGGGAGACTATCTGTACTGCCTCTCACTGTATGTCTAAGTATGTTAACTACACTGAGATGCACATTAAACTAGTTAACAGACTTTACCTTACCCCAGCCAGGCTCCACGTTATCTAACCCTCTCAATCCAAATTTTGTTGGCGTCAATTCACCCACATAGCTGATGTATTTCATGTGTTTTGGACTTGCACGCTTATCAAACCTCTTTGATTGGAAGTGTTTGATCTCATATCTGTTATATTGAGGGTGCCCGTGGTTCCAAACCTAGTGGTGTTGCTGCTCCATCTTAATCCCATCTCTGTTCCTAAGCAAAATCAGTGCCTTCTGGCTCACATTTTGATAGCGACCAGGGCACCATAGCCCAAAATTGGAAGGCGGCTGATCTCCTGCCCTGCCCAGGATCATCTCCAAAATTTAGCACAGCTTCGAGATGAAGAAGATTGAAATGACCTACACCACCTCTGTCTCAGCCACCATCATGAAATGGTTTCAGTGGCATTAATATATCTTGGATTGTGCAGGAGCTCCTAGAGGTCTCACCTCTCCCTCCCCGGCTTCATCACCCTTAGTCTTACTTTCCCATGTCGATTTCCATCATTGTAATCTGCTCTGCCATGTTATTGTTTTATTTTTTCATTGTCTCTTCTTCCCCAATCGTTCATGTTACAGTTATATATATATGTGGTATAACTCATTGAGCAACTCCCCCTATGTACCCTTCTTGTTTGCGCCCCTCCTATTTTTCTGTACCCTAAATATTGAGGAATATATATATATATATGTATATATATCATACCTCTTACCATTTAGAGTCCCGAAAGTGGGACAAAATAAGCCCTGCCATCATTCTGTCCAAACTCCACCCCCAAATGGGCAAATTTGTGCAAAGCCCCACCCACTTTCCTGTCAGGCAGCACCCCTTTTGTGGTCCACGAATCGGGATGTCCCTCCAACATTGAGACCATTGGGAGGTATGATGTAGAATCGCTTACAAGTTACTGTATATCTTTACAAACAATATGAAGTGCAGTCAGGTTTATGGGCAGCAAACGAAAATGGAAATGCATTATGTGTGTCACACTGTAATCTCACAATGCTTTTCTGCAGACATGTTTCCATTAAACGTGTGTTTCCTCTCTGGTTTCCTCCTATGTCGTGTATGGTTATATCAGGAGTGTCCTACACTGTGATTACACCATTCACTTCTGAATGGCAGTAGAGAGCACACACCACGCTCCTTCATCACAGAAGAACAGAAGGACTGCTGAGATTTTATTCCTCTCTGGACCATTCTGGACTTGTGTGCAGCTATCAGCAAGTGATTAAACAACATGGTGTGGACTCTCTCGTGCCATTCAAACAAGTGAATGGTAAATATTACTAATTTAATATTGCTGATCAATTTCCATAACACAAAGACACACTCTTAACTAAAAATAAGTTTGTTTGTTTGTTGGCAAATATCTTCCACAGCTCTCAAGGTAAAGTTGCCAAATCTTACATAGTTATTTAGTATCGAAAAAGTAACCTACTAGACCACAAAGCGACAATAAGACAGAGCGACAAATATTGAAAACATAATTTTTGGGTTGCAAAACAATTGTTTGACTGGTGGAAGGGAACCTGGTGACAACACGACGTAACGACAGTGCAACAAAGCAAAAAAACTTAGGGCCTGATTCATTAAGGATCTTAACTTGAGAAACTTTTTGTTTCAGTCTCCTGGACAAAACCATGTTACAATGCAAGGGGTGCAAATTAGAGATGGTCACTGACCCCCGTGTTTTGGTTTTGGATTCGGTTTTGGATCTGGATTACCGTCGTGTTTTGGTTTTGGTTTTGGTTTTGCAAAACCGCCATTGCGTGTTTTGGTTTTGGTTTTGGTTTTGTTTGGTTTTGTTTTGCTATTTTGTTGGGAAATACATGTTTTTGTGCCTAAAATAACCCAATTTAGTGCTCCAACTGTTTTAGAGATAAGTAATCTAATTGTTGAGGTAATAAATCATCCAAAAAAACTGTTTAATTCTTCGTTGGTAGGCCTTCATTTATTCTACACACAAAACAGATTGTCTTCCTCTCCATCTATGCATATTGGCAATACAGCCATCGTCTTTGAATCTATATTACACCCTACACTTATAGTTAAATATGTAAAGAAATGGAAAAAGACAGTTTGCTTTCTGTCTCTATAGGCCCCCCTCCACTTTTTTAAAAAAACAAAAAATTCAGCCATTATAGACTGTACAATATTAATTGACATGGAGAAAGCCAGTTTGGTTTCTGTCTCTCTAGGCCCCCCTCCACTTGTATAAAATACCAAAAAATCCAGCCGTTATAGACTGTACAATATTAATTGACATGGAGAAAGCCAGTTTGGTTTCTGTCTCTCTAGGCCCCCCTCCACTTGTATAAAATACTAAAAAATTCAGCCATTATAGACTGTACAATATTAATTGACATGGAGAAAGACAGTTTGGGGTCACTCTGTCTCTCTAGGCCCCCCTCCACTTGTATAAAATACCAAAAAATCCAGCCGTTATAGACTGTACAATATTAATTGACATGGAGAAAGCCAGTTTGGTTTCTGTCTCTCTAGGCCCCCCTCCACTTGTATAAAATACTAATAAATTCAGCCGTTATATACTGTACAATATAAATTGAAATGGACAACGGCAGTTTGGTATCTGTCTGCATCAGATCCTCTCTCCACTAGGAGTAAAATAGAAAACTATTCAGCCGTTATATAATCTAGAATATAAATAGAAATTGAGAAAGGCAATTTGGTATCTGTCTGCATCATAATCATCAACATCATCATTAGCGCCCTCGTCGCCTACACAAATCTCCCCCTCATCCTCTTCTAATTCCAAAGTGGCATCCTCAATTTGGGTATCACCGGCTACACTCGGGCTATTAAGGCACACATCAGCAGAATGCTCACGATTAGACATCCCACTGTTGGATGGACTCTCCACAGGGATTGTTGTCATTTGTGAATCAGAGCAAATATTCTCCTGTAATGCCTCACTGTTATCTTGCAGCTCGGCTTTGACGCGTAACAGTAGTTGTGCACCAATTGTAGGCTGGGTAACTTTTTGGGATCTGCCACTAATAGCCAAAGGTGAAGGCCTCATTCTCTCTTTGCCACTGCGTGTGTAGAATGGCATGCTTGCAATTTTTTTTTTATCGTCACTTATCTTTTGCTCAGTTACACTTCTTTTTCGCTTCAATACAGTAAATTTTTTTTGGGTTTTTGTTTTTTGCACTAATTTGAAAACACTCTGTTGTTTGACATCGCCTTGGCCAGATGACGTACTGGGAACACTAACATCAGGACTGGTGACAGAACCTGGTTGCTCATTCAGATCATATGTGGACTGCTTTGAATCCATTCTGAGCGCAAACCACTGGGGAGTGCTAAAAATGATTTAGTAGATTCTGCTGACAGTTATGACTTTTGACAGCCAGAAATATTAATGCACAATTAGGGAGGACACCCCAAAAGCACTGAGGTGTGCTAAAAATTATTTAGTAGATACTGCTGACAGAAATGACTTTTGACAGCCAGAAATATTAATGCACAATTAGGGAGGACATGCCAAAAGCACTGAGGTGTGCTAAAAATTATTGAGTAGATACTGCTGACAGATATGACTTTTGACAGCCAGAAATATTAATGCACAATTAGGGAGGACACCCCAAAAACACTGAGGAGTGCTAAAAATTATTGAGTAGATACTGCTGACAGATATGACTTTTGACAGCCAGAAATATTAATGCACAATTAGGGAGGACACCCCAAAAACACTGAGGAGTGCTAAAAATTATTGAGTAGATACTGCTGACAGATATGACTTTTGACAGCCAGAAATATTAATGCACAATTAGGGAGGACACCCCAAAAACACTGAGGAGTGCTAAAAATTATTGAGTAGATACTGCTGACAGATATGACTTTTGACAGCCAGAAATATTAATGCACAATTAGGGAGGACACCCCAAAAACACTGAGGAGTGCTAAAAATTATTGAGTAGATACTGCTGACAGATATGACTTTTGACAGCCAGAAATATTAATGCACAATTAGGGAGGACACCCCAAAAACACTGAGGTGTGCTACAAATTATTTAGTAGATACTGCTGACAGATATGACTTTTGACAGCCAGAAATATTAATGCACAATTATGGGGGACACCCCAAAAGCGCTGGGGAGTGCCAAATATGAAGAAAAAATAATAAACCTCTATCCTCCTCTCTGCACTAGCGATTTTGGTTAGAGCAATTGCAAGAACAATATGGTATTCTCTGTCCCTGCTCTAATTAGCCTATGACTACACCCTGCTCTCTCCCTCTGTCAAATGGCGATGGATTGCTGTGGAGGCGTGTATTTATAAAGTTGAAGTATCGCGAGAACCGAGTCCCGAGATCCGACGACGTCACAATGACGTTCGGCCTCGATTTGGATTCGGAATGGGCGGGAGAGTACCGAGCTGCTCAGCTCGGTACTCGGATACCCAAAGTTCGGGTGGGTTCGGTTCTCGGAGAACCGGACCCGCCCATCTCTAGTGCAAATTAGTATTCTGTTTTCACATAAGTTAAATACTGACTGTTTTTTCATGTAGCACACAAATACTTGGTAGCTTATTTGTACACTGAAATTTAAAGTTGATATTTGTGTGCTCCATGAAAAAACAGGAAGTATTTAACTTATTTGCAAAACAGAAAACTAATTTGCATCCCTTGCATTGTAACATGGTTTTGTCCAGGAGACTGAAATAAGATACCTCTTCATTTAAGATCCTTAATGAATCAGGCCCAAGATCCTTAATGAACCAGTCCTTTATTTTCTAAATAGCATTTTTGGTCTATTTACCAAATAATTTGTTAATATATAAGAACTGCGACACATTACAAATCGGACACGTGCAACGCCTGGTGACACTGCTAGCGTAACATAAAGGGCCAGATTCAATTCCCTAAAAATCCATGCGAGGGTGCCCCGGAACGGCCACGAGACACCTCAGGGTAAATGTATCAAGCTGAGAGTTTTCTGGCGGGTTTGAAAAACCAATCAGATTCTAGCTATTATTTATTTAGTACATTCTACAAAATGACAGCTAGAATCTGATTGGTTGCTATAGGGAACATCTCCACTTTTTAAACCCGCAGGAAAACTCTCAGCTTGATACATTTACCCCCTCCTGCGGATACTTTTTGACAGATGTAATGCTAATTTTTTACCATAGTAACAGTAAAAAAGTGCGTCCATTGAATATGCCCCAAAGAGCACTGAATATCCGCTTTACAATTCTACCGCTGCAAATTGTTGAATGTTAAAGGACTTAATAATCCATAGAGACTGATGCAGGAAGAAATTAAATAACTGGAGTTTTGTAGTGTCAGTACGTTATTAAGATGGCCTCGGTCGGCAGGCTTACAATCTAGTATCATTATATTTTGTCTTACACTTACACAACAGGAAAGTCATGTTGCAGTGACATAAAGAAACAAGCTACTAGGTATTGTCCCTTCTGACAGACAGATGAGGGAGTATCTGTCTCAAGCATGTGCTGCCCTCAGAAAGATGAAGCTGGAAGAACATCTGGAATCTAAACTGGGGGTCAGATACCGCAATAAGGGCATAATGGAAAAATGACACAGGCTGCCGAAAACAACAATGGCACAAAAATTCTAGAGGGAGTTTACCCCAACTAGAAAATATATTATAATAAAATGTTGTTGCAGTAAGCTTATGTCAGACTCTGTTTTTACATGGTTAACAAACTGCTGCGTATTCACATTGTGCAATATGTTATTTAATAACAAATGGTCACCTGTCACCAATGGAACCACTTTTCTTCTCAATGCTCTCTCTATTCTCCACCCAGTGGGGTATTCATGGGGGCGATTGCTGACCCCCCCCCCCATCCCCAGCAGGTGCAGCCGCACCATATATTCTCGATCCTGTAGACTGAGAGACAGACAGAGATCCTGCCCAGCAGCTCTGATTGTGTTATAAACACAATCAGAGCAGCTGGGCAGCATCCTCTACCTGGTCTCTGCTGACAGGGGCAAGTATTCCGCGACTGACAGAGAAAAGGGGGCGGGACATAAATCGCCCCCACTAAGAAAAAAAGCTGGGTCCGCCCCTGTCTCCACCAAGTCATCTCTTCCCCAGTCCACTTCCAACAACCAAATAAATCTCTTTTCTTCCCTTAGCTCTCCTTTTTCTCCTTAGCCTTTTCTTCCGTCTCATTTCTTTCTCCTTCTTCCCTCAGTTCTCTCTCCTTTTTCTGTTCTCCAAGCTCTCTGTTCTCTCCCAGCTCTTCATGATAGACTTCATGGGATAAATGTATTAAGCAGCGGATTCTGCAAGTCGCCGTCATTCGGCGACTTTGCAGGGGCTTTTAAGGCAAAACTTGCCTTGAGAGTCATTGCCATTTTAAGGTATACAGGTGTAAGACATGTGTGACAAAGTCAAAGTATATGGTGTGATTTAACTCACATGCTTTGAAAATGGTTTGAAAGTGCTTTTTACACAGTTAACAGCAAAGCTGACAGGGTGAGTCTGCAGTGAAGAGTAATTACAGAACACCTGCAGAGAACTCATTTTTACAGCTCTGGCTGTAGGAGGTGCCTCAAGTATAAAAACTTGTACTGTGCTACTATGCATTGCAGCTGATGCCAAACAGTGGCCGGTGGCATACATATATAGAATAAAAAATGGAGAAAGCAGTCAATACCTGAAATAGTCCCAGAGCAATTCATCCAGTATAGCATTAACAAAAATTCCAATGTGCAAGGTTCATGGGGCTAATGTAAAACATCCATATGTCCAAGCAGGGACAAATACCAGCACAAGTGTTCAAAAGAAAAAAAAAAGATCTGTTAAATACTAATATACAAACCCTCAACTATCCAGTATCTCCAGGATTTAAGAGCATAATTAATAGCCTTTTAATCAACAATTGCCAAGGATTTTATTACAACTATAATTACCCTACGCTGATTTCTATCTTGAGGACATATTACAACATACTAATTAGATAAATATTACAATAATGAGATTACTCCCAAGGTATAGTTTGTTTGTTCTTTTTTTTAAAGCAAGCTTTTATTAAAGGTCAAAAGTACAAAATGACAGAAATCAGAGGCATTTGCAAATGACACAACATAAACAATTGAAGGGTTGCTTGAGTCAATGAAAGGAACCATACTCTGAGTCCATGTAAAAGTGAGAATAGAGTGACCGGTAGATTTTCATATAGTTAAGAAAAGTCCCAGAGGGAGAGGAAGAAGGAAGAAAGGGGAGAGAAAAGAAGCGAGTGAAAGTTGTGAAACACCGGAATAGAGAGAAGATAGAGAATGAAAAAGAGGAGAATTAAGATTGAAGAAGGGGATGAAGAAAGGATGGAAAAAAAAACGCTCCCCAAAAAAACAGAGGTGGTGGTGTGACAGAAGGCACCATTAGGGAGAAGGGGGGGTAGGGAAGAGGGGAAGCACAACTTTTGTAAAGGGGGATTTGTATTGACTATAGGACATCCATGGTTCCCAAACCTTTTTGAAGGTTTTGGAGGTGTTGCGTAAGATACTGGTCATAAATTCCATTCGGTGAACCTGCCAAATCATGGCGACCACGGTGGAGATAGGGGAGGGAGAAATTTGTTTCCAGTCGGAGTCAATTTGGCCGGTGGCAGCAGAGAGGATGTGGCGAACCAGTTTGCTTTGATGTTTAGTGCCGGAAGGGAATCCAAGGGACAGAAGGAAAGAATTTGGGTTTAAAGGGGAGAGAAGTTTGAATTACTGATTGCATCAGGGACTTGACCTCGCACCAGAAAGGGATTCATTTCGGACAAGACCACCATATATGTAGGAAAGTGCCTGCATCAGCACGCCAACATCTATCCGAGGAGTCTGGTAATATCTTATGTAGACAGGTAGGGACGTAGTACCAACTAAACAGAAGCTTATAGACATTTTCTTTTATTAGTACACAAATTGAGCTAGAAGCATTGTCCCGGATTTCAGTCCAGTCCTCCTCGTCAAGGGGTTTGCCTAGGTCTTGTTCCCATGCCATTTCTTGGGGATCATGGAAGGGGCAGTAGGGGTTTAGAGTATATAGTGGAAATTAGACCAGGCTATGATGCCTGGCGCAGGCACAGGAATGCAATGGTGGTGAGTGCCTGGGAGACGAGATGGAATCTAACAATAGAGTGGAGATTGCGAATTTGTAGGTATTGATAGAAGCATTGAGTGGGTTAGCCAGATTTTGCTTGTATGTTGGACAACTGGGGGAAACGGGCACTACAAGTGATGTTGTTCAAGTACCGGATCCCTCTGGTGTGTCATGAGGAGAACGAGGAGGAAAGCAAACCAGGGGGGTAATCTGGAGAATTGAAGAGAGGGATTATTGGGGAGGGGTGAGGGGAGAAACCATGGAGTCGGAAGGCTAAATCCCAAATAGACAAAAAGTGGGAGACTGTGTGGTGGTTCAGGGCCTTGTTAGGGCAACGTGCCCTTGGGAGCCAGAGGAAGGAAGCAGGGATGAGTAGACCCAGACTTTCAGCCTCGAGAGTAACCCATACCCAAGATGATTTGAGACCGTTCCAAAGTACACATTGAGCGATTTGGACTGACTGATAGCATCTATTAAAATTAGGGATGCCCAAGCCCCCGCCCCTGCCCTGAGGAGACCTCTGAAGGATCACAAGTTGTATGCGTGGATGTTTGCCTGCCCAAATTAATCTAGAAGTTTCGTATTGAGGAATTTAAAGAAATAGGGGGGTATTCAGATAGGGAGTGTTTGGAAAAGGTATAATAGTCTAGTGAGTATATTCATTTTGACTGCATTAATGCGGCCAATCCAGGAGATAAATTGGTGGGACCAATTGGACAAGTCTAATTTTATTCTAGAGCGGATGTGAGGGAAGTTGGCCTGAAAAAGATGGGAGAGGTTTTTGGTTAGGAAGGCCCCCAAGTATTTTATTTTTTGGATTTGCCATGTGAATGGAAATGTGTGATCTAAGAGCAATTTATCAGAATAGAAGATGTAGAAGTCTAGGGTCTTCGTTTTGGCAGAGTTCATCTGAGAAGTGTCCGTACGTGTCTAGCTCGGAGATGAGGGATGAAAGGGAGGAGACCGAATGAGATATGCTAATGAGGACATTGTCTGCATATAAAGCAATCTTGTGTTCAATTGAGCCAATCCGGATTCCTGAGATGGATTGGTTAGCGTGTATTCTGGCCGCTAATGGCTCGATGATAAAGACGAATATTAGAGGTCTGACGAGTGCCGCTAGAGATTGTGAAATGCTTGGAGGTAAGACTGTTCGCCGAGACTGTAGCAGAGGGAGTCTGGTAAAGAGCTGAAATGCCCGTTAGGAATTTACCAGCGAAGAACATCGAGCCAAGGACGCCAAGCATGAATGTCCCACAGATACGGTAAAATGCTTTCTCGGTGTCCAGCGCCATTATTAGAGATGGCAGTTTGCAGGCATGAATGCCGTGTATCAGGTCAATGGCCCTCCTGTTATTATCTGGGGCCTGCCTTCCCGGAATAAAGCCGACCTGGTGGATGGATTAGGGATGGGAGTAGGAGATTGAGTTTGGTGGCCAGAATTTTAGCATAGTTTGAGATCAACGTTGAGAAGAGAGATTGGTCTGTAGCCTGCACAGTGTGAAGGATATTTACAGGGTTTAGGGGTTTAGGAATGACAGCAATTTTAGCGAGAGTCGTGGCAGAGTCAAAGGATGCCCCCTCGAGACTTTGATTGAAAAAGGACGTTAGGTGCGCACAAGGTCCGCTGAAAACTTCTTATAGTACTGCGCTGTGAATCTATCCGGGCCAAGGGCTGAAGAGGGTTTGAGCGATTTTAGATACTTCATCGTCAGAGATGTTCTCATTTAAGCGTGAGAGCTGGGATTGGGAGATGTGTGGAAAGGGGGGTATTGGCGAAATACGACTCCAGAGTGTCCAACAGTAGGTCTGCCCGGGGAGGGGAGTCAGAAGGATGGTATAGAGAGGCATGAAAGTCTCTGAATTCATAAGGGGTCATATGTAACGGAGTCAGTAAATTTTATATGAAGTTTGTCATTGAGGCCTCGGACGTGCTTCTGGCGGATTTCTCAGGATAATAAGGAGTCCACCTTGTTATAAAAGCGTTGTTGAAGTTTCTGCAGAAGGGAAGCTGCTCTGCGGGAAAAAAAGGGTATTAAGTTATCCCTACAAGGAGTTAATTTGTAACAATAAGGCTGGGTCAGAGGTTTGCTTATGTTGGGTTAGAAGAGAGGAAATGCGCTGCTCCAAGAAGGAAACCTCTATGGCAGCCTTATGTGAGGCAGCATTAATAAGCCGGCCACGAATAGTAGCTTTGTGGGATTCCAAAACAACACCTGGAGCAATCTGCTGCAAGGCATTTTCTTGGATATAATCAGAGATGGCCGTCTTGACATCAACGAAAGTGGATGCGTTTAGCAAGGGGGAATCATCCAGTCACCATCTGAAGGGGCGTGGATACTGATGTAGGACGTCGAAAAGAACATATAACTCCTGCATGGTCAGTCTATGAAAACGTGTGATGCCCGCGCTTGTGGTCGAAGGTAACAATGACTGGGAAACATGGAGCATGTTGATGCGGGAGTATATCTGGTCGGGGGCCGGGTAGTGGGTGTAGTCTCTTGCAGTAAAATTTTTGAGGTGTCAAATGTTGTGTAGGGAGTGCTGTTTTAACAACTCAGACAAGGCGGAGGAGTCTCTTGATATTGGTGTTGTTGGTTTTCGAGGGGGGGGGGTTGTTGAGTAACCCCCCCCCCCTTTAATACAACATTGAAATCGCCCCCTAGTATAATATAGCCTTGGTCCCTTCGCTTAATGTGTTTGAAAAAGTGTAGAGAAGAATGAACCCTGGCCTTGGTTTGGAGCATATATTGAGGCCAATGTGACTGTAGAGAAGCAAAAGATACCCATGACTAGCAGAAAGCAACCGACTGGGTCAGAGTAGGATAAGGAATGGGACTTTATTATGAATAAGGTTTGCTACCGCCTTTATTTACAATTTGCTGAGGCGAGCAACGTATGGTTTTTAACTCACTGCACTTTACATATTTTAATAAATTTGCTGAAACACTGTCTTCATTGACACACTATAGGGGGAATTCAATTAGCTGTAATGTTCTGAGCTGCGCACTTTTCCAAGTACTATGGTAGAAATCTCCGCTGATTTTTCCTTGCACCTCTATGGGGTGCAAGGAAAAATGGCCATAGATTTCTATCAAAATCTCAGCCGCAAAATGCATACTTGCCAACTGGGAGACTCCCGCATTTCGGGTGGGTCTCCCGGGTAAGTGTGATAATCTCCCGCTTCTGCCCGCATTAGGGCCAAAATGCAGCGATTCTCCAGGAATCGCGACATTTGGCCCCGCCCCCGCTGTCAAATGGCGCATTTTGCGCCATTACATCGTGGGGCGGGGCCAAAATGACGCAATTTCGGACCCCCCTCCCAACCCCCACCTGTCTCCCGGACACCAACTGAAAAAAGTTGGTAAGTATGGCAAAATGTCCTCGGAATGGTCGCAAGACAATTTGCGACTAATTGCAATTTATATCTAAATTTCAATAAAGAGAACTAAAATTGCTTTTAAATGATTACAGACAATATTTAATAAAATTAGACTGTTTAGTGTTTGTGCACCACAATGTAACACTTGAGGGTATATTTACTAAACTGCGGGTTTGAAAAAGTGCAATGTTTCCTATAGCAACCAATCAGATTCTAGTTAACAGTTATTTAGTACATTCTGCAAAATGACCCTTTGCATTTGTAAGGAGAATAAACCTGCTGCTTCTAAAATGCAAGTCAGACACCACTGACAATACTTGTACCTCTCAGAAAAGGCGTCCCTGTGACTTTTTTCCCAAAACTGCATAAGTTAATTTTTAAAATATGTAAAAGAACTTTGTTAAATTCATGAAAGAAAAATCTTAAATAAATAGGCACGAAAACCACGTACTCGTTTCTTTTTGGTGGTATTGGATGCTGTGCAAAAAACAAACTGAGTCCCCCCATGGCTGTCTCCAGCCCAGCACAGTGCACACAGGCCTAGCTGAGCACTTTCCCTGGCGCCCACCAGGTGTCGCTGTGACGGGACCGCCGGGATACAGCGCTCTCCCAGCATTCTCCGGGGCAGCCTGTGTGCCACGTAACAAGCTGCTGCCTCAGTCAGCTCCGTCACCGGGAGAGTCCAGTCCGGTGATCACCGGGGGCGCGACATGGGGGGCTCGCAGAGCGTGGAGATCCCGGGAGGAGGGACAGAGGGGTATCACGTCTTACGGGTAGGTGTCGCCTGTGCAGGCCGGGACTGGCTGCACTCTGCAGGCCTTTGTGTCTCCTTGTACTGCAGAGATATCACTGTTATAGGTCATCAGTCTACAGCCAGAGATGGGTATTATCAGGGGGAAGGTACCAGTACGTGTGGCTGGAGTGGTAGGAGCCATGTAAAGGAATAGTTATAGGAAATAATACCCATTAAATGATGGTAGATGATCTGCACCTATTGCTGTATCCAGGAAACTGTTACATTGTGTGAGAGCTAAACAGATTCTATATACATAGACATACGTAGTGCACTTTGCCATAATGAAAAAGGGGTGAAAAATTTGCTCTCATAGATGATTTTATGCATTGATTGACAGCAGTAGAATCCTTAACTTAATATGCAGAATTAAAATGAATCATTTGCAGTCAGGTCATCTGCTGATAATAAAATCAACGAACACACGTCTGTATTATAAGCCGTGTAGTGTTGACTATCTCACGGTGATGCTAAATTGCAGACATTCTGTGTTTCCAAATGTCCATCGTTGTAGTCTTTCAGCTGTAGTTCCACAAGGGTATTGAGGATAACCTGCATACACTAGATCTATGGATGTTCTCATTTCTTATATTGCATCAAAGTGGGGGTGTATACGGTGTTATGCCACCACTTCCACTGCTTTCATTGTAAAACTATCAGATTCCATTCACTTACATTCTCATAACATTTTTTTATACTGGTAAGGAGCACAATAAGGAGCTGGTTTTCATCATCATTTATTTATATAGCGCCAACATTCCGTAGCGTTTTACAATTGGGGACAAACATAGTAAACTAATAAAGAAACTGGGTAAAACAGACAAAGAGGTGAGAAGGTCCTGCTCGCAAGCTTACAATCTATGGGACAATGGGAGTTTGTCACATGAGGTTAAGTCTACATTTGCAGTCGGCCCAGCCAGACTGCAAAGGTAAAAGTGACTCATAAGCTAAATAATCCTGTCACACAACAATGTTGGTCAAGGGGTAGTTGTATAATGGGTGGTAATAGGGTAATGTAGTGAGGTGAAGAGGTGGGTTTTTAGAGAACGCTTGAAAGCTTGTAGACCAGAGGAGAGTCTTATTGTGTGCGGGAGAGAATTCCATAGAGTGGGTGCAGTCCTGTAACCGGGAATGGGAGGATGTAATGAGTGTGGATGAGAGACGCAGATCTTGTGCAGAACGGAGTTGCTATTTTCAGTCAAGTGTAATGTGTTATATCATCATCATCATCACCATTTATGTGTTATATATTGGTTGTGCTTTCTACCTCCTGCACAAATCACAGTGGTAAGGTCACGTGATTCTCTACCACATTGGACAATGATGACATTTGTTTTGTCAGCTTTGTCACTGGATCAGTTTATAGTTATTTTAGAACAATTATGTCATATGGGGATAAAACCAGTATAACTAGATCTAAGGGAGAGTATTACAAGACAATTACTTGGAAATGTTGCAGTCATTTATCTAAAGAAAAAAAGAAAGAAAATAAAGCATTGCAGTTGTTCATCCAGTTATAGTAGGGTTAATAGGTTGATCATTATGTGCTAAATGCAGTAGGCAAAAAAAACAAAACAATGAGATTGAGCTGCCAACATGTCCATTTCCAGGTGGATTCAGAGACTTGGCCTGTGCCTATATCTTCCACTTTCCATTTTTCTTTTGTATTTCAATTGTTTATTGTGACTTAAGCTAGGTACACACTGAAGAATTTTCCAACCAACATGTTATCTTAAACAATTGTACTTACTGTGTTATCTTAAACAATTGTACCTACCACTGAAGGTCCGATCAGTCTGGTGATTCATCCATACACACTGACACGATTTACCTTCAGATCTGTGCACTTCATCTGGTCTTTTTAAGAGAAGGACAGCACAATATTCATTCATTCATTCATTACTGTCACACTGATTATAACCGCCTTGTTATAGCTATCTACAAGTCCTAACAAATTTCATTAGCTTCTGTGACTCTGAAACTAAATATTCTGTCTCAGAGCGAACAAATTAACTATTCCTTCTACAGCACTCTCTACACTTATTCACCGGGACATTCATTGCTAGCATCGGCTGAAAAGAGCCCGACTCTGTAAACTCTATGGAGATCGTGAGCATGAGTGTGTACACACTTCATGATTAAGTGATTGGTCGGAAAATATTAAACGATATGACCAACCGAATGAAACGATGATTGGCACTTAGGGACGACGTTAGATTATCGTGTCACTATACACACTCACATGATATATGACCAAACGGTCATATGTTTCCTGATTGGCACGAAGATCGGATGAAAAACCTCCAGTGTGTACACAGCCTTGCACTGTATTTTAACTTCCATTGTCTGGTTAGTACATCTGCAAACAATGACTTTAAAAAGCAGATTGATGGTGGACTAGTTTTTACAGAGTCCTTTTGCAGGATACAACATATTCTAGTTCCCAAAATTACCTTTAACTATAACTTTCATTTTTAGATGATTGAACAATCTCTTTGCTGGACGGTATGGGTTATTAACCTACAGAGATCTAAGAATCTGGTGTCTGTTGTAAAAAGGGAAAATCCAAAACCGATTAAAATTGTACCACTAAATGTTGGCAGCCATTCTCTTACATAGAGTAACGCTTCAATTGTGCTAAGGTATACATTTTAATGTCACTATTGGATTCCATGTAGTGAACATCTTAATGTACAGTCATGTGCAGCATATTTCAGACCTCCCTGGAAGATCATCATCATTTATTTATCTAGCGCCACTAATTCAGCAGCGCTGTACAGAGAACTCATTCACATCAGTCCCTGCCCCATTGGAGCTTACAGTCTAAATTCCCTAATATAGACACACATACAGACAGGGAGATACAAACATAGACTAGGGTCAATTTTTGATAGCAGCCAATTAACCTACCAGTATGTTTTTGGAGTGTGGGAGGAAACCCATGCAAACACAGGGAGAACATATAAACTCCATACAGATAAGGCCATGGTCGGGAATTGAACTCACGACCCCAGTGCTGTAAGGCATTAGTGCTAACCACTACACCACGGCAGCACGGTGGCGTATATATCTTGTGCTGATCACAGCACAAGATATAATGTTCTTACTGCTCAGGAGGGCTGCTTGTGTCCTCCTTACTGTGGCATCATACACTAGACAACACTGGTCTTACTTCGTAAGTGGATTGCAGAGAAGCTTTTAGGGATTTGCAGTAAAAGATATTGAATTAATAATTCAATGAGTACAAGACGGCTGTGGTGGACTAGAAAGCATTTGTGAATCTTTTTTCCAACTTAAACAAACATCTCAGGCAAAAAAATATATTTGGTATTTTTGAGAGTGATGAAACTTGCCATTACTGTACAAGAAAAGTTATTTTGTCTTTTTAAGTCAATATATTAAGACCTTTCTTGAGGTTCTCCAGAGATACTTAACACAAATATGGATTGTCAGGTGTTATGCAAAATTAAAACCCGATTTTAAAGGCAGGTGAGCAATACATAGACTACTGTTCAATAATTCGGCTTGGCTTTGTCGTCAGTATGATTGCACCATTGAATCAACAGTGACAGATAAGCAGTTTGCATAGAGCATCAGAATGAAGGATTGGCTCAGGTTCTGCCATAAAGATCAGTTTTGCCCTGGACCACAAATCTTGTCACTGAGGTATTTCCCACGTAACCTGTTAGCAAGCTATGAGGATAAGTTAGGTCTCTTGTTCCACTTATAGCTCCCAGCAGATTTTCTGGAAGAGCAAATTACACTGATCATTCTTTCTGATTCTCCCCAAATTGATGACTTAATGGACTACATTTCTCCCAATAGGTGCAAGAAAATTCCCCTGGACACAGAGCTGGGCTGGAACCGTTCTTTGATTTTATTGTATCTATTAATGGACTGAGATTGGTGAGTATTTAAACCGCTATAGCTGTGTTACCACACCATAACTATCTTTCACGAAGATAGATTTCTTTTTAAGGTTAATGACGTTGATCAGTAGGATTATTTTCCGTAGAAAATAATGTTCCGACATTGAGATCTTAAATACACGAATGTAATGGGGATAATTCCGTTAGAATTAGTTAGGGATTGTTACAGAAATCTCAAGGTGATTTCTGGAGGTGCGAGAAAAAATGAGCGGAGATTGTACCATAGTAATGGTAAAAATGTGCAGCCATGATGTTCTGAGGAATATCGCAGTAATTAACCCCCCCCCCCCCCCCCCTTCCTATGTATTGTAACGAGGAGACATGTGAATTTATATTGTTGCAATATTATATGCAGATAAAAGATTGACTGCAGCTACACTCACATGAAAAGACAGCAACTTTATGGTGTTAATCTTCTTTCTATGTCTGTATAGTAGAAACTGGGATCTCTGCAGAACTTAAAAGTTGAAACGTATTAAGCCAGCTTGGCTTTGATCTGTGAGGCTAACAGGAATGTAAACAAAGAAACCGCTTTATAAACTTGGACGTTTGAGGACTGTTGACAATAACATTGTGCTTGTTGTTTGACATGTATTAGCTGTGATAACACTTGTTACGTGATACTGTAATTATACGCTTACTCACATATGTAAATGATTTCACTACTGAGTACGGTGAGCAGTTATATTAATAGCTATGAACGCATACAACTAATGCAGCATTTAATAAACTATATTTGGCAAGTTAATTTAAAACTTTATTACCACTCTTTAGCAACATAAATGCACATGGAGGGTAAGAAAGGAATTGTTGTGTATGACTGAAATGGTGAATTAAAACCAAACCAGTATTTCAATATTAGGCTAATTTTATTCTGCCTTTTGTGCACCCATTTTTGTGGCACATATACTGCTTTATTCTATATTCATAGCATATCAGTATTATTATTTTTGACCTTGAATTTGTAAGGCGCCACAGTGTTCATCAGCGTCAGACAGTCAGAAACAGGACATACATAAAACAGGGACATGCAAGGTAGAAAAAAAAAAAAACAGACATAAAAACAATGGTTAGGGAGAGCACTGCTCATGAGCGAGCTAACATTCTTAGTGGAAGAGGGCACAGCTGAGAGAAGAGGAGCAAGTATGGTGTAGGTGGAAGTAGGGTAAGCGCTAATGAAGAGATGGGGTTTCATCATCATCACCATTTATATAGCGCCACTAATTCCGCAGCGCTGTACAGAGAACTCGCTCAGTCCATGCCCCCATTGGGGCTTACAGTCTAATTTCCCTAACACACACACACACACACGGGTCAATTTGTTAGCAGACAATTAACCTACCAGTATGTTTTTGGAGTGTGGGGGGAAACCGGAGCACTCCGAGGAAACCCACACAAACACGGGGAACACATACAAACTCCTCACAGATAAGGCCATGGTCGGGAATTGAACTCATGACCTCAGTGCTGTAAGGCAGAAGTGCTAACCACTACGCCACCGTGTTTCAGAGAGCATTTAAAGATTTGAATGCTGGGGGAGAGTCTTGTGGTAGGGAATTCCATAAGTGGGTAGTGGCACAGGAGAAGGTGGGAGTCAGGTGATTACCAGAGATGAGGCGCCAGTGAGAGGGGGAGGGTATTTTGAGAAGTATGAGTAGTAAATGTTTAAATGTTTAAAGGATGTCACAGGTATTACATACCTGTGACATCCTTTAATGTATTGCAATACTTAATGCAAAAATGAAACTGCCCACACACTGACCTTTGCAATTGCACTGGTACAGGATCAATGTCTCATTTGGCCAAACACATAGGATCCATTCCGGTGTGCCGTAGGGACTGTTCGTGTGGTCTGCATTTACCAACATGCTCGATACTGATCTGACTGATTTTGATTGGCTTATTAGCAGACATGGCCATTTGACCAATTGTCCGATATCGGCTGTAGTAACGTGTAGAGCCCATTACCCTTTACAGGTTTGGTATGTTAATTCCTGAAAACCAAAATTGTATTTTTTTAAATTTGTTGTCTCTGCCATAGAATAAGGACAATGACACGCTTAAGGATCTGCTAAAAGCCAATGTGGAGAAGCCTGTGAAAATGGTGGTGTACAGCAGCAAGACACTGGAACTGCGGGAGGCGACAGTAACACCCAGCAATATGTGGGGAGGACAAGGATTGCTGGGAGTCAGTATACGGTTCTGCAGCTTTGATGGAGCCAATGAGAATGTTTGGCATGTGCTGGTGAGTACCGCATGTGGGTTTGTTTTTTCCCTTTACAGGGGATCCCACTAGAGAAATCTCACTTATAACTTTTAAAAGAAAACTATAATGTCCAAATGACCTTGTGATATTGGGTATAGATTGATACATACTCTAGTGTGCTAAATTGTTGCAGTGCTTTTCTGTGATGTTATTAGTCTTCAGTATAGGATGATGAATTGCAGTTATGTCGAAAATATTCAAATAAAAATATCCTACAATGAAATTTAATGTCAAATTCAGAAATACAACACTTGCAACAAAGATATGTCAACTTTAGCTTTAGTAATGGATTTTTTTATATGATTTGAATGTTAATTATTTGGTCTACTTAATATTTTATATAGTGTGTTTTATATAGTGTCTTGCTTGCTTTTAAGATCTCATTTTCTTAGCTTTAAATTTAATGTATACTCTCCTACTCTTTGGAACTCTGCTGGAATTCAGGAGTCTCTTTAGTGGTGGTAAAATGATGATACACAATTGTGAATAGAAGTATATGTCCACCTTTGTTGGCCTTTTCTTTTTAGGGGATCTAGATTGAACCCCTGTCCTATCACTGTTTGTTGTATACACTGTAGTACAGTGTATATACCTCTCTGCCTCTCCTGTATATACCCCTCTGCCTTTCCTGTATATACCCCCCTGCCTCTCCTGCACATTTCAGTACAAGTCGCAATGCGTAACCAGTAGAGGCAGAGCAGCAGACCCAGGACTGCAGGTGCCTGGTTCCCATGAAGATGACTTGAACTGCAGGAGAGATGACGGCTGGATACACTCTACAAGAAATTGTATCTAGCAAATGGACAGAATAGGGGTCTTTTGGATCTCCTTTGCACATTTAATCTCTGAAAAGAAAGCCTCACATCTTCATTTTATGTTCTGAAGAACTCCCCATTCAGCCATCACTAAACACCGTCCTCATACCTGGTCTTTGGCATCAGTCTTAATGTTTTTCATTAAAAACTTTATTTCAAACCTGTCTTTGGGGTGAGGGGGTCATTGTGATTTATCACTATAACTTTGAATATTAAAATGGTGACATATGATCTTTGTTCATTAGTACTATCATTTATTTCTCTGCTTCTTCCAGGAGGTAGAGCCAAACTCTCCTGCAGCGTTAGCTGGACTGAGACCCCACACAGACTATATCATTGGAGCAGACACTGTAATGAATGAGGTAACGCACATTGTTCTATGTAAGAACCCATAAGTCTCTGTGTTACATGCTATGTACTAACATAAGATTATTGCCTTTCAGTCAGAGGATCTGTTCTCCCTCATTGAGACCCATGAAGGAAAGCCTTTAAAACTGTATGTGTACAACACAGATACCGACAACTGCAGAGAAGTGGTCATCACACCAAACTCTGCCTGGGGTGGAGAGGGCAGGTGAGACAACTGACCAGTGAGAACCTGGTTGTTTACAGATCTTTTGGACATTACATTTCTGTAGTTCTGTAGCTTCTGCTAAAACGTTTGTGAGAAAAGGCTCTTAATCACTTTTTATAGTATTAATAAATATTACATTGAAGTTGTAGTGAATGAGTCTGCCCTCATCGCACAATTAAGGGCTATTTTATTTAAGTGTAGACAATACTTATTATAGTACCTGTTCTGCAAATGTCTCTTCATCTAAACCCTTAAGTTTGAGGTGTGCAAGCTAATGCTATACACTGATGGGTCATCTCTGCACAATGAATTTCCCTGGACGGGGAACAGATTCCTGAAAATGACAGCTGTTGGTTTTGTTTTTTTTTCTTTATTCATTGGTTTCAGAAAATTTGAGTTTCCCTGTTACACTGATTAAATTGTTTATCTGAAGTTCCAGTGCCTCGGTTTGTGGATGAGATTACTTTCATTCCAATCACCATGTCATGGCAGCTTTGTACCTTGTATGTTGTTGAACCTTTTGTCTGGTAACCTGACGTTGTGTACTCTACGTACAGCTTAGGATGTGGTATTGGTTACGGCTACCTTCATCGGATACCTACTCGGCCTTTTGAAGAAGGGAAGAACATCTCTCTGCCTGGGCAAGTTCCAGGGGCACCAGTGAGCCCGCTAAAAGATGGCTTTACAGAGGTTTGTATGTCTTACCATAGTCCTAGAGAATCTACAAACAATATAACCTAATGGAACAGAACATGTGTTGTATGTCAGTGGAGGTAGCAGCTTTCGGTACATTGCTTATAAGTTTCTCAGGCTCCGTTTCTTTATGTACTTATGGACACTGAGCAAAAAAGGAATATATTCCAATTAGACAGCAATGCTCTTTCCATTCTTACACTATTGCACATAGAAAGTTGTGTTTTTTATTATCTTTTGTACCCGAATATTTGGATCTGAAATATGGACCCAAAGTGTAAGTGAGTAATGGGGCATCCATAGTGCACTGATGTAGGCAGGTCTAGAAGCCTGTTGATAATGGTGATTTTGGCCAGGAACCACGGAACGTTCCACATGCCATAAGACCCCATGCCATGAGAAGGCCGCTTGATATAAAAAAAAAAGAGTTTAGACAGCTAAAAATATGTAACTAACTTAATGTAACCATTGCAAATTATTACAAAATATAGTTTTAGCATGTTATCTATACCGTCCAGAATATTTGTTCGGTCCTTGAGTTATCTCTGAAAAATCACTATATTAGAATGTAGGACTAGAATACTACGGACTTGTCATTTATAAATTATGAGTTGTACATTTGGGATCATGTTTTGCGCTGCTTATAAGACACATTGTTGAGCGCATGGTTAGCGATCGTAGATTTCAGGAATTTTCTCCTCTTCTAGGTCCAGTTGTCATCTGTAAATTCCCTGCCTACATTACCTGTTGGAACCCCGGGAATAGAAGCAAGTCTGGCCGGGCTGTCTCTCAACTCCAATACTCCTGCAGTCACTAGTGCTCTTAACTCAGGTACGCACCGTGCCAACTGTAAACCATTTTGTAATATAATGAGACATTTAATTACGTGAAGCCGTTTGAAAATACGCCATTGGGTTTAAAGTTCGGACCTATGTCAAATTAAACACTGGTGATTTGATACATGAGTCTGTTGATTTGCATTCTTGCTACATATATCTTTGTGTGCATCTGTCTACTAGACCACTTTATTATTTATTTGCGTTATTACATAGATTTCTATTTGGAAATCTGTTGTATGGAAAAAGGTGATTGTTGCATTAGAGGTCAGATAGACCCAAGATGGATTTCTTTGCTGTTCTAGCTGTAGTGCTTATGTACTCTGCAGGTCTGTACTTCTAGAGAATATATTCTAAAGGTCTGTTTAATTAAGGATATAGGGAGGGCGAGTTGTCATTCTGCTTATAATAAGAGGAATCTGTGATCTTTCAACATGCTCTAAGTTGACTAATCATTTTAATGCTCTGGCTACAAGCGAGTCTAGTCCAATGAATGTTATATTACACTGGCTACCGGTTACTCTACCCCCGTGTACATTCTGATGCTCTGGCTGGCTACAGGTTGGCCTAGCCGTGCTAATATTCTGAAGCCCAGGCTAAGCCTTGTGTACATTATAATGGTCTGACTTGGTGTTGCTTGGCCTGTGACTGATCGAATGCTCAGGCCACAGGTCAGAGAAGGCGCACGAATGAATACAATTTAAATAGTAGATTCCTCTACGCAAATCCATAATTGTAATCCAACCACGTTCCCTCCTGGTAACATTGTATATAAAAGCAGTGACAATAGGTAAATATAAATTTGGTTTTTAATACCTGCCAAAAGGTAAGAACTGAACAAATAAAAGCATTATTTTGTCTAAATATATTTCTTGATTTTGTGAAAAATTAACAAATGTAAAAGTAACATGGGTATTTTTTTTTTGTTTTTTTATTTTCAGGCTTACAAACAGTACCTGTATTAACTCCACAAATTAATCATTCCCTCACCCCCGTTCCTCTAAACCCAGCAGTTTCATTACCAGGTAATTATCATACAATGCTAATTTGTGACATTAATGCATTGAGTGACTGATTTGCATTTTGGATGTCAGAACTTTTAATTGCGTCATACGGCATATTCTAATCTTACCATGCCTTTATCGCCTCATAATTGAGACATCTGTTCTTTTTTTTTTCCCCATAACCCTCCTTATTGTGACGCAGGTAAGGTCATAACTGGCCTGTTCACGTTTTGTTGGCGGGATGTTTTCTTTATAGACCTGTGACAAATGTTCATGGTATAGTTGGTTGCTGTTTTGGGTGTTCTCCCAAATCACTGTTGGTGTCAGTAGCTCAGATAAGGGATATGGGGAACACTACAATAATCTGCTGCTATCATTTGACACCTGGGAGCAAACACTCGTATTACTGCAGCGTTCCGGAATTGGTTGTGAGCCTGAGAATGTGCCCACTCTCCTGACACCAGCATTGATTTCCGGCTGTGTTATTTAATGTAATAATAAGGATCCCTTACTGGTAAATGTAGGGAAAAACCGATTATGGGGAGAGGTGGCGGCCAAAGATGGAGAAACTAAGTATTGGAAAAACAATTGTCAGACATTGTAGTAAATAAACCCATTCAGAGGGAATGTTGTATCGCATAGAAAACCTGATATTTTTGTATAAGGTACCTTATTGTAACATGAAGGATAAAGGAGATTTCTAACCGCGCTTATATGGTTGAACTGAAAAATAAACGTAAATGTGTCATTTTAGTTTTGAGTTCCTTACTGTAAGAGTCTATTTCCTGGGTAGCGTTAAATTAAATAAAATGTAACCACATGAATTTTGGTGTAATAAAGTAAGATGTGTAACAAATACAGATTAATGTATTGATGTGATCTTGGTTCTCGGGATGTATTTTATCTATACATTGTTTCATGTTGTAGCAATGTGGTAGTATACACAAACTCAGACTCTTTTCTTTTATATTTGTCTTAGTGTTTGTTATATTTCAATTTTAAAGATGCTTTTGTTTACTGACCTAGCTAATAATGTACTGCACAGCTTGGTACTTCTACAAAGTGTAGTCTATAGGTCTCATTTAACTAAGGATAGAAAAACCTCTGTCCTAATGGCATGTTAGTACAGTATGCCCCGTAATGGATTTATATTTTACTTATAAAAGGAATTTCTGATCATTCAACATGCTCTAAATTGTCTGTCATTTCCATGACATAACATAAAAGTGTTGGTCACAGTATGTAATGTGGTGACCTGTTTATGTATCACTACGCTGTAGACAATTCTAAGTCACAGGAGTATGTTAGACCACCTATGTATTAGTCCAGGCCTGTGAATGCTCTTTTAGGCTACAGGTTAGTTTGGGTATGTGGACGTTCTAGTTCCCAATGAGGTTGCTGACACATGGATGATGTTTAGAAAAAATTACAAATAGAAGTACTCCCACCCCCAGGGAAATACTTCTGACCTGTATAACCCTTGTGTCCATGCAGCGTTCAGTTCTTTATTTTATGTTGTGACCTCTGGGAAAAGCATTTTTCATTACTGCTTTTTTCATATTCTTAGATAACTGAAAAGTATTACTCCAACAACTTATTTATATGTACAATTAGGTGCCTTATTGTGACTAATGTACGATCTGCTTCAAAATGTACTTTGTATAGAAAGATAAAAGTATCCAGTCTGTGTAACTCATATGCTAAATATCAATGGAAAGTACTTACATGTCCCGTCTTGTTACTGAAGGTCTCTTGCCACTATCCACTGGACTCCCTACGTTACAGAACCTACCCAATCTTAACTTGCCTGCTCCCCATCTAATTCCCAGACCCGGATTTCCGGACCTGACACACAATGGTATGTTTCTACATAGCTGAACTTGTGCTTCATTATTTGTATATATCCACAAGCTGAGCTTTTTGCTGATGTGTTTTTATTTAATGATCTAGGTATATCTTATAATTCTTTTCATTATAACCCTCTGCTTCACATGTTGTATCAGATGTCCTGCTGAGAATTTTGGAAGCTTTTTCTATGTGTCATATCGCTTACATCTTATCAGCTTGGAATCTCCACTGGTTAGGATGTGATGTTATACAGCTTATATCTGCAGCATATGCCAAGGATATGGTCAGATCAGCTGTAGCCACTCTAACAGTCCGTTAGAGTACAGTATTCAGATGTATAAATCGCTCTATAGCAGAGGGTGTGTTATAAAAGTGTCTGCTGGTTACATATACAATACATGAATCAGTCATTCTATTAATACACTGCAAATATAAAAGTGTTAATCTTATACATCAAGGATATGTGTAGGGGATGTTGTAGAGAAATGAAAGAATCTGAAATTGTTCTTAAAATGTCCTTGATAGAACGACTGTTAGATAAACAATTAGAGTTTAAATGTAATAACATGGAGTGTCAATTTATTATATAACATATGTTTATTTGTGGTGGTAACTAAGCCTTGGGTAAAAACCTTTTACTAAACATAAGGAGTGAAATAAAAATATTATTTTATAGCATATAAATAAGAACAATTGGCAGGAACTTTGTAATATCCTTCTCTCTCCAGAAATTTTTCCTTTTACGGATACTAGAATGTTGAATTTGTTTCTTGCTTCACCTCTGCATCCTGGAGCTACTGCCAACTGTCAATATAGAAATAACTTTAAATAAGTGAGCATTGCTGGAAACCATAAACTAGGTAGAGCTTTAATGTGCGTTACCCACACACAGGGGAGGAGGTAGATGAACATGCAGCTACTGGTGATGTCACCTGTTCCTGCATCAGACCCTGGTTTTTAGTGAATGGATAGAGGCTGCATACTCATGAATATTGTGTTCAGCACAACATTGGTTTCTGGATTTGCAAATTATTTCATTCTTTTTATTTTATTCTCATTTCTGCTGTACTAAATGTCTTTCTATTGCAGTGTCAAGCTTGCCACCTATTGGTCCATTGCCACCATTGAACCTGGCCGGACTTCCTCCCCTCTCAGTAAATCCTCAGTTTCCCACGTTTCCCCTGGCACCTCTTGCAAGTGACCTAGTTCCTTCACTTCTGGACCACATCTCCGCACCCTCCGCGGACAACGGGACATCGCCATCCGAGGACCTCGTCCACGTAGACCTTCCCTCCACGGCGAAAGTTACAGTCAGCAGCACAGGAGCAGTGGTCCCCGAGTCCTCCTAACATGGATCAGCCTGGCTTTGTGTATTTATTTAGCCACAGAATGTGTTTCGAGATGCAAACAATCACTAGTTTCATACTAGTATGTACTTATGTAGGAGAACTGTAAATAAAGAGAAATCTAGTTATGAAGAAATAAGGTCATTGAAGGTGGAAATTCCAGATGGGGGGGAAATGCCAAACTCTTAAGTGGATGTAAATTATTTTAGCATATAAGTATTTCCAGCCAAAAATGTCTTTAATAAAAAGTTACAGGATGTGCACTCTTAATGCGTGTGTGGTATTCTGTCTCACGCTGGTCTTTCAGCCACGCCAGTGCTTGGCGAGCCAGCTCTAAAATAGCCGTACGTCTGTAACATCGTACGTTTCTGTAAATGGCATTCAGGAAGAAAGATCTGAAAAATGAAATGTTATTGGTTTAAATAGGAGGAGTTAAAATCTGCAATTTACATACAGCAATAAATTACTGGAATTTTACACTAAAATTTGTCCTTTCATTTTTTTTTTTCTCCTGTTTTGATATATTTTATACAGATGTGTGCATGTAATCTCTTGTATAGGTAGCAATATCTCCACTAAAGGTGACGTACTTTAATGATAATTAAATATGTCCCCAAATATATCTTAGAAACATAGAATTAGACTAGATAAGAACCGCTTGGCCCATCTAGTCTGCCCATATTTTAGCCTTTGGTAACCTCAAACCCTATTTCAACCTTAGTTCTTTGTAAAGATATCCTTATTTTTATCCCATGCATGTTTAAATTACACTACTGTATTAGCCTCTACCACCTCTGATGTGAGGCTATTCCACTTGTCCACTACCCTTTCTGTGAAGTAATTTTTCCTCAAATTTCCTCTTCCCCATTACCCAAAAAGCCAGCTTGTGTCCAGGGGATGTCTCCATTTTCTGTATGCTGGTGTGGGGAATAGTTAATTGCCAACCACTCCACTAAAGGTGGAAATTACCATATAAATGATCTGCTATCAACATACCTGATATATATTGTAATATGAACTTTTTGGGAGGCTTTGTACAGTGCAGTGTGGCTTAGTGCTGTACAAGTGTGAAATGCAGGTTACAGTTCACTTGAGATTTAGCACAAGTGCCCATAGAAGCCACAGTGAACAATACACCTACCTTGAAGTACAACATATCACATGATGTGTATTAAAGTAATTCTATTGTTTCAAATAAGCATTCCTCAAGCGATTGTATTGTGTTTCCAAAGCACAAGCAATTTATTTAGCAAAAGCAATTTTGTTTAGCAGTTCAATAAATAAGTACAATACAGTACAATATAGCCGATACATGATACCTATTAAAGATGTTACATTAAAGCAGGAAAGTATGAAAACACCAAATACATTACATTTTCCTTATAGAGCTCATGGAACACAGCCATGCTCACATGTAGCCACGTTCAGAGAGAGAGAGCTTTGGCTGATAAAAAAAAAAACCGCTTGATCGTATCCGGTTTCAGTATAGAACATGTTTCCATTGGTTCAGGTTCAGGACAGTCTAATGTAAATCAGGTCTTAGGTCAGTTCAAAGGATTTCTCTGGGAAGAGGGGATCACTTTCCCCCAACAGCAGAAAACATGTGCTTCTCAAGGAAACCGATCCAAACCAGTTCTAAACAACTTAAAACACAATGCCATTTTGATCATTCAAACTTTTATCTTCCATAACTATTGATTACAGGAAGTGATCGCAAAGCCGAAATTATAGGATGAGAGATGGTAATGTGCAGATCAAAATGGCACTAAACATGATACATTTGCTAAATCCTGAGCCTTAAATATAATAATGTTAAAAGCACTTTAAAAGTATCTAACTGTAAACTCTATTACATTTGATTATAAACAACTGTGTTGGAACTACCGTATTTCCCCATGCATAGGACGCTCCACTGTATAAGACGCACCTATATAAATCGTGTGAAAAAATTGAGGATAAACATTATCCTCAATTTTTCACAGAGTATTTGTGCAGCTTATACAAAGGAGGGACAAAGCTATAGTGAATTCTGACTTACCCTGTCAGATGATTCCTCTGTCTGGTAAAGTCTTCTGTCTTCTCTCTGTCTGATCCTGATGCTGGAAACCCGATTAAGGTCCTCTCTGCAATGTCTGGATGTCCTTTCAGGACCTTGACAATCCTTTCCTTTCAGGACCTGGACCTTGTCAAGGTCCTGAAAGGACATCCAGACATCGCAGAGAGGACCTTAATCGGGTTTCCAGCTTCAGGATCAGACAGAGAGAAGACTTTACCGGACAGAGGAGTCATCTGACAGGGTAAGTGCTATTACCCCTGTATAAGACGCACTCAGTTATTAGCCCCAAAATTTTGGGGGAAAAGGTGCGTGTTATACATGGGGAAATACGGTATTTTAAGGTGAACTATTTACAAGTGAATGTGTAAGTATGTGTGCGTTCTTTATCGTGCGATTGCGTCATAACAATATCAAATCAATATAGTTTATTTCATCCAATTATTCAACTTTGACATGTGTAACAATCTCCTTGTCACTATTCACATTATTCAGATGTTGTTCAAGCAAAATAAAGTATTGTGACATAATTACTTAAAAAGTAATACAGAGTATATAACAATATAGAAACCCCTGAATAGAATGTGATATTGCTGATTTGATCTAGAATTGTTCTTTTATTTTAATTAACTCTAATCAAACAATCCATCATCATCATTTATTTAGCGCCACTAATTCCGTAGTGCTGTACAGAGAACTCATTCCACTCCACGCAACACACCTGCTGAATGTTTCACCATGGCAGTAGTATTGGACATGAGGGAGGATACCTAGGCCATTTCTGAAACCCATTAGGATTTCCCCAGGCACTTCCCTACAGCCCTGATACCTCGTGATTAGCAGTCATTCATTTGTTTGCTGTCTCCATGGCTTAACTACACAGTGCTCAGCATAAAACAAGATTAGTACAATCAGATTCTCAACCTTTTCATCCTTCTAACAGCCAGTGATCCACCAACAAATCCCCTACATCGCTCATACATTTCATTCTGCACATAGAACCAAAGAGATCAAACCTCAAACATATCGCCTCATCCCCATCACTTTAAGGGTCCTGTAGAGTGCACACACTGTCTGTAACAAAATTACCGCTACAAAGCAAACTTTAACATGGAGAGGGGACAGAACTGTACAACAATGCATTTTAATGGGGACTAAACAAAAGAAGATGGAAACGTTTCCTAGAAGGAGATCTCAATCTAAAGAAGGCATTTAAAATTACCAGACCCTTTGGAATATCAAAATACAATATGAAAGTGCTGGAGGGTGCAACAGAAGAAGTACATGCTGCTGTTGTAAGACACGCACAGACAACCATACAGAGTAAGCAAGGAGGGGACAAGTATAGAGAGATGATGAACAGAAGCGAATGCACTGGCCTATGATGAGAAGCACATTTGGTCCCTATATAAGAGTGGGGCAGCTTTGGTAGAAGGAAGGGAGGGAGGGGAGTGGGGGAGGGGGGGGGGCTGCCCTTGCTTAAGTGCGAGTGGAGTGTATGGAAGCCCCGAAGTGCTGCTGGCAGACCCTGAAAAGCAATCAAATTCAGACATCTTAACTAAACTTGCCAGGGAAGCCCACAATGAGGTATTCAGTGATTATTGGTAAAAAGTGAGAACCATAATCCCTAATTAAATTATTATATATACACACACACCCACACAATGGCTTAAACTGTGTCCTTGGTTGCACTTATACTGTATGGAAGCCACTATTTTCCAGTGCTACATACACATAAATGTTTTCTGTTTGAGTGAAAAGCTTCTGAAGATATAGTGCAATAGTGTTTAACTGAACAGAAAAAAAAAACATTTTCTCACCTATATAAAGTTTTGCCAGTCCCATAGCTTACTGGCTATTTTCATTTCCACTTTTCTTATTACGTCTTAGGCACAGCTTATAGACTGAAGTCGGGCTCTCAACCGCTTCAACGTAAGCAACAAGCCTCCAGACAAGCATAGTGTCATCAAACACAACTCCTAGTCCAATGACTGCAGCAGAACACACACCTCTTTCAAAGTGGCTGTATTACACCATCACCTGTTTAGCAGGGGGTTAATATATGTAGGGGAATTAGGGCTACAGAAAAAAAAAAAAAATCACACCCCCTTAGTAAAAACCAACCTTTGCTTATAGGTGGGTGTTGGTGTAGTTATTGTAAAACAAACATGAACTGCTTGAATATGCTGCTACTTGTAGAACTACAAGTGCCAGCATGCCCTGTTACTCAGGGACCACTGGGACATAATGTATAGAAGCATATAATATGATTATTAACAGTTATTTATAGGGCGCCACATGAGATCCACAGTGACGTACAGAGGAAAACAACAAACAAAACAATAGCAGTACAATAGAGAAAACATATAACATTACAACTCTCAACACAGCTACTGGGGTGCAAGGGGTATATTCAGTGCAGGCTGAAACCTGTGCACATTAGTGTGGGTGCAACTAACAACTCCTCCACCACTTTCAGTGGCTCTAAACTTGAGTCAATGGGCAGAGAGCCTGATACAGATATTCCATTTTATAACAGATTAGCAGCCATGCTTGAATTACTTTGGTGAACATGGATGATTTCCCTTCCCTCCCCCATCTCTTAGTATGGGCTTGTGTGAAAACCTGTTGAGTTGTTTGTGTTTGCATATTTGCAGAGACAACTTCCTCTGAAGGATCATCTCCACCCAAAGAAGAGGTTTGATATCATGTAACAAGAGGAAGTAAAACCCTCTTGCTGCCCTGCTTTCAGCTGGATAGGCCATAAAGACACAGCGCCAAGCTGATGGAGCCTCTCCTACCTCCCCCTCAACCAGACACACACCTGTAAACAATAGGTAAGCAGAGCCAGTGTGTCCTTGGTTGCACTTATACTGTATAGAAGTCACTTACACCACACAGTAGCAGGTCAAAACACACACACACACAATCATCATAATCATTTATATAGCGCTACTGATTCCATAGGGCTGCACAGAGAACTCACTCACATCTGTCCCTGCCTCATTGGAGCTTACAGTCTAAATTCCCTAACATACACAAAGACAGACTAGGGTCAATTTTGATAGTAGCCAATTAACCCTACTAGTATGTTTTTGGAATGTGGGAGGAAACCGGAGCACCCAGAGGAAATCCACGCAAACACGGGGAGAACATACCAAAGTTGAGACAGATAAGGCCATGGTCAGAAATCAAACTCATGACCTCATTGCTTGGAGGCAGAAGTACTAACCACTGAGCCACCGTGTTGCCCCAAAACAATAACTTGTATATTTATAAAATAGGCAATAAATGTATTGTATTGTATGAACATCTATGCCAAACTATGTTAATAGAGCATACAAAATCTGTTTTATAAATAGAATGTAAATTAACAACACAAACCCTTTTAAATGAAGCTACATCTTGTTTACACTTTTCCCTGAAGTTAAGCATAAGTTATTATCTATCGATTGGCCCTGTGAATTTAAGGGAAAGCAAGACGATATTCCTTAGGTTAAATCAGAACTACCTTTGCGAGGAGTTGGTTGATGACAATAGTCATAAATAACATTATTTAAATGGGTTTCAACACATTTGCCAGCCTATTCGATCCCATGCCCTGGTATCACCCTCTTACAGAGCCCAAGGAGGAGGTGCGCAGAGTAGCGGCTAAGTAAAAGGTATAGGCAATGAGAACAGGAGGGAAGAGGGCCCTGCTCACCAGAGCTTACAATCTAAAGGGAAAGGAGCAGGCAGATGGTTGACGCATGAGGCTGAGCCAATGTAAGGGGATCTGAGGGCAAGAGTGGGAGAGATTGTGATGTTATTGCATTAGATATGCTTAATGTTTGTAGACACTCCCTTATATGTTTAAGCTTGAATCTTTAGTGATGGTCCCTAAGACCATGGGGAATGCTGGGAGGTGGGTGTGGCCAGTGTGCAATGTACCCAGAGTCTGCAAATGGCTGAATAAAGAGCTCAGCAGTGCCCACCCATGCTTCAGTGTCCTGATGAACTGATTTACAAGTATATTAACAAAACATGGTGTCAGAAGAAGTTTTAACTGGACTGCTAGAGCTCAGAGTGTGAAAGGATCCTGCAGAAGTCTGTAAAGCTGTGACACGCAGTGTCTGAATATCTGCCTTGTGCTCTGGTCACATCAAACAGTGAGTAACTATGGATAGGCTGTCTCCTCCAGCAGGCATGCTCATGTCTGGCAACTTGTCTGAAAACTGGAAAAGATTTAAACAAAGGTTTAATATATATCTTGCTGCATGTGGAGCTGATGCAATGGAGGATAAAAAAAAGTCATCCATCTTCCTCCATGTGATAAGAGAGGATGTGCTGGACATTTATAACAGTTTTCAGTTTGCTGAAGGGCAGAATATGGTGCTATCTTCTATAATGCAAAAGTTTGAAGATTACTTTGTGCCAAGGAAAAATGTGACATATGAAAGATATAAGTTTTTCACCTGTGATCAGAAGTCTGGAAAAGGATTTGATCAGTATGTTACAGAACTGCAATCACTTAGCAAAACCTGTGAGTTTGGTGATTTAAAGGACTCACTGATTAGAGATCGTATTGTCTGTGGAATACCTGATAATGGACTCAGAGAAAGATTGCTGAGAGCAAGACCTAACACTAGACAAGGCAATGACTATGTGCAGATCTGCAGAAATGACCAGACTGCAAGCCAAACAGTTACACAAGGAATCTGATACTACTGTACATGTGGTGAAGAAAACAGAGCCAAGCAAACCACCATTCTCTAAAATGAAGCAGTCTAAAATGCAATCTAATAAGAAAATCTGCAGTAGATGTGGAAATACTCACAATCCTAAAATGTGCCCTGCTTATGGTAAAACCTGCATGAAATGTGGTGGACTTAATCACTTTGCCAAATGCTGTAGAACCAATAGTGAAACAAACAAAGTGCATGCCGTTGAACAAGCTACGTCTGAAGATTTTTTTGTGAATTGTATTGAACTTTGCAGTACAGACAAGAAAGAATGGATTGTTCCTTTAACAGTGAACGAGATTGTCATTCCCTTTAAGCTTGATACTGGTGCGCAGGTGAATTTGATATCGTTTCAAGACTATAAGACTTTTAGAGTAAAACCTAAAATTCATCTAGCCAATGTGAAAGTTACAGGCTACACTGGGGAGGAAATTCCTGTGAAAGGTACATGCCTAGTGACCCTGAGCTACAAAGGACAAAAGTTCAAAACATCTCTACTGATTGTGGATAAAGATGTACAACCGATTCTAGGATTAAGTTCATGTGAGAAGCTTAACTTGATAAAGAAAGTTTTCATGGTGACATCACAAGTAGAAGATGAATGCAAATCAGTGTTTACAGAATACAGAGACATGTTTGAAGGTTTAGGTTGTCTGCCTGGCGAGCATAAGATAAATCTAGACACGCAAGTTCCTCCAGTGATACACCCCTGTAGAAAAGTGCCATTTGCGCTGAGAGAAAAACTAAAACAGGAGTTAAACCGCATGGAAGCTTTGGGTGTGATACAGAAAGTTGATGAGCCTACTGAATGGGTGAGCTCCTTAGTAATTGTTGAAAAGAAAAATGGACAACTCAGAATATGTCTGGATCCAAGAGATTTAAATAAGGCTATTAAAAGAGAACATTTCAAACTACCAACCAGAGATGAAATCATGTCACAATTTGCGGGAGCAGAATGGTTCAGTAAATTGGATGCATCTTCAGGATTCTGGCAAATGAAGCCAGCTCAATGCTGTGTACATTTAATACCCCAGAAGGTCGATACAGATTCCTTCGACTACCATATGGGATATTGTCTGCTCCAGAAGTATATCACAAAAGGATACACATGATTTTTCAACACATTCCAGGTGTTGAAACAATGATGGATGACATTATTGTCTGGGGATCTACAAAAGAAGAACATGATTCTAGACTGAGACAAGTAATGGAACTTATCAAGAAGGTGAATCTAAAGCTGAACAAGGACAAATGTGAATTTGGTGTGAAAACACTTACCTTTATGGGTGACGTGGTCTCGGAGGAAGGTGTGAAGCCTGACCCGAGGAAAATATCAGCCATAATAAACATGGAACGTCCTAACAACAAAGACGACGTGAGAAGATTCCTAGGAATGATTACTTACTTAGGAAAGTTTATTTCTCAACTCTCCGAACAAACAGCACCTCTAAGATGGTTGTTGGACAAAAATAATGAGTGGATGTGGTCACATGAACAAGAAGAAAGTTGGCAAAACTTGAAATGGACCATCACAGAGCAACCGGTACTAAGATTCTTTGATCCTACAAAAAGTATAAGAATTTCAGCAGATGCCTCGCAATTTGGCCTAGGCTCAGTGTTGTTACAAGAACATGAGGATACATGGCAACCGGTAATCTATGCATCAAGAGCATTGACAAGTGCTGAAACAAGATATGCTCAGATAGAAAAAGAACTTCTAGCAATCACATATGCATGTGAGCGATTTCATCAATTTGTGTATGGTCAAGCGTTTACAGTGGAAACTGACCACAAGCCATTGGTAGCTATCATGGCTAAATCGTTACATGACTGTCCCATGAGAATTCAACGAATGCTTATAAGACTACAGAAATATGATGTCCAATTGCTGTACTGTCCTGGTAAATACATGTACATTGCTGACACACTTTCCCGTGCTGTGAACAAAAGTGAAGGTTCCGAAAGTCTGATGGATAAAGAGATAGACGCATATGTTAATTTGATTGAGCTTCTCTACCTGTGTCTCTTGCAAGACAAGAACAGATAAGAAAAGAAACAGAGACAGACATCACAATGAAAGTGTTACAAGACATCATTCTGAAAGGATGGCCAGCAGAAAAAAATGCGTGCCCACTGTCTATTCATGATTATTGGATGTACCGCACTGACCTTACGGTTGTCAATGGTATTATTTACAAAGGCAATAGAATTATTATACCTGCACGACTAAGAAAAATTATGCTGTGCAAGATACATGAAGGCCACTTAGGAGAAGAGAAATGTAAACGGAGGGCGCATGAAGTGATGTATTGGCCAAGAATGAACCAGGACATAGCACAGACAACAGCTACATGTGAACTGTGTCTTGAGTACAGACCAAAGCAACAAGTCGAGCCGCTGAGTCCTCATGCAGTGCCAGAGAGACCATACCAGAAGGTAGGCCCAGATTTGTTTGATTGTATTGGAAAAACGCACATTGTCGTGACTGATTATTATTCTAATTACCCTGAGGTGCAGACTCTACCTACAACTACTAGTAAAGCCGTAATCAGTTGCATGAAGTCAATCTTTGCAAGGCATGGTGTTCCTATGGAAGTGTTCACTGACAATGGACCTCAGTTTTCCAGCGCTGAATTTAGACAGTTTGCTGAAGAGTGGGAATTTGTCCATGCAACATCGAGTCCCCACTATCCACAGTCAAATGGGTTGGTGGAAAGTTCAGTAAAAACTGTAAAGAGTCTAATGAAAAAAGCACAAGACGGCAAAGAAGATTTCTACAAAAGTATTTTAATCTACCGCAGTACACCTCTACAGAATGGACTCTCCCCTGCACAAATGCTGATGGGAAGGAGGATTAGAGCAAATCTTCCGATAAGTGATGAACTGCTTAATACGCATAACTCAGCATTGGTGAGACTGAGTAAGGTACGTCAACAGGAGAAACAGAAACTGTACCATGATAGGCGAGCAAAAAGCTTATCTGATCTAAGATCAGGTGACCAAGTCCGTCTCAGAGATCATGAGAAAGGCATTTGGATGCAGAAAGGTATTGTGCAAGCACAAGTAGCACCAAGATCTTATATTGTACGTACAGATCGTGGAACAGAAGTAAGAAGAAATCGGGTCGATTTAAGATCTCAACCCAACCATAGTGATGGCAACACGACTGAAGAATACCCTTCATCTGACATGTATGATGGACTTGATAATGGTGAACAAACCATGATGGAAGAAAGGTCAAACATGGTTGACGATACACAGACTTTGTGTGAAAGACCCATAAGAGAAATACGCAGACCTGAGAGACTCATTGAAACGTGTTAGATGATGTTCTTAATGTTATATCGTTAAATTGTTATACTGAAGGATACAGGGCTTATCTTTAAAGAAAAGAAGATGTGATGTTATTGCATTAGATATGCTTAATGTTTGTAGACACTCCCTTATATGTTTAAGCTTGAATCTTTAGTGATGGTCCCTAAGACCATGGGGAATGCTGGGAGGTGGGTGTGGCCAGTGTGCAATGTACCCAGAGTCTGCAAATGGCTGAATAAAGAGCTCAGCAGTGCCCACCCATGCTTCAGTGTCCTGATGAACTGATTTACAGGTATATTAACAAAACAGAGATGAAGTATAAAAGAGGGTGAGGTATAATATATGGTAAAATGGTTAAGTGGAGGACTGGTAGGCTTTCCTAACAAATATAGTAAAATACTAAAAAAAAAAAAACAAAAAACAAATACACAACCAAGAAAACCCCAAACATACCATATTAAAAATACTTTCATTAAAACACATCCCCAGTCCCTCATTTTCCATTTTATTATACTCAATCCAATGGTTAAAAAAGGCCTCTTCCCAGCTTATCTGTGGCCGTGTCCCCATCTAGCTATATAGAAATACGTGAGCATGCCTTTATAGTACCCTGCTTACACTTCAGCTCCCCTGCTCCGGTCCTCCTCTCCAGGCATAAGGAAACAAGCCGGGGATATGCAAAATCCTTAATACATACACTCATGTGCAATACAAACATGTATATTTTATGCAATGGAACAGACTTGCGTCCACCTATAAATGAGGCACAATAAGTGCAGTGGTCTGACAGCCTCTGCTGTTTTCCCTGTAAGTATTATACAATAAATGAATGAGTAGGACCCTGTACCCTGTTGCTGTAGTGGACTTGGTCAATAACAAGTGAACGGTTTCAGAACGCCCGAATGACATTTACAATTCCAAATTACAGCTGTACCTAGAATGCATTACTTAACCTGCATGTCAGGGACCGTAAGCAGTAAAGGTTCATTGTTCCATTTAATGTAAAATGTAATGTGTTTCAGACCCTATGGCTCTGGAAAGGTCAGTCAAACTGTATAACCTTTTAGTGCAATTTTTATATTTACGTGTCACGTTTCCCATCTGACATTTTCCCAGGACTCTTACTTTCCCAATAGTTACAAGACACGTTCAATATGAAATGTGAAGCAACGTCCTAAAGTGAATGTCAGCCTACTGAGAATTCCATTGTAGTCCTTTTGTTCAATCTACTGTTGAGATAATCAATGCGTTCAGTCACTCAATTACATTTTTTTTTTAAATCAGAGAATATTAAAGTGTACTTGTGGTCTACATACAGTGTTTTGGAGATGGCACCAACAGGGGGCTGTGTTTGGGGAGGGCAGAGCGGGCAATCACAGAACGCCGCGTCCCTCTGTCTCTGGGAGGGATAAGCTGCTATATATTGGCAAAGCATGCTGGGACTTGTAGTTTCACAACACCTGGAGTGTTACAGGTCAGCCAACACTACTCTATCTTTTTTTCTATGGGCAGCGCCAGGGGCTGTAGTCATTATTGACATCCTCAGATACAGGGGCTGGCTGATAGACTTTAGCCCAGTGGACAAGCACACAGCACTGGCCCATGCCTAGCGGCCCATCTTTAAAGGGTGGCTTTGAGTACAATATATATTTAGCAATATAAAAAGAGGCTATTTTAGTATTGTTTAACCCAGCGATACTTTATTATTAGATATAATACATCTTAAATAATGAAAATAAATAATGCAACAAAAAAACAAACCTCACTTTATATTTCATTTTATATGTCCTCCTTCCTACAGCACCTTTTTTTTTTTTTATAACATACCTGGCTGATTATACTGGGATATATAATACATTATAGCATTAGATTTATAAAAGTGCAAAAAGCCCTTTTGCTTTCAAAACCTGATGTATTTATCAGCAAAATGGCTTATTTTTGCTTCACCCTATATACTAGTAGGGTTATATTATTTATTTTAGGGTTAACCTCCTAAATATAGTGGATGCAGCCATTGTGTGGTCTGATGTAATATTCATTAGACTACAACAAGCGGTGTGAGTAGAATAGCAGTTAGTATTGCTGCCTCAGAGCATCGGGGTCATGATTTTGATTCCAACCAAGGCCCTATCTGTGTGGAGTTTGTATGTTCTCTGCGTGTTTGCATGGGTTTCCTCCGGGTGCTCTGGTTTCCTCCCACAGCCCAAAAAGATACTGGTAGGTTAATTGGCTTTTGACAAAATGGACCTTAGAGTATGGTAGGGAATTTAGATTGTAAGCTCCAATGGGGCCGGGACTGAATGATTGGTGCTGTATAAATAAACAATAATAATGCACTAACCCATTAGGAGGTTTGTGATGATGCATCTGTGACATCACTAGTTCCTAATGAATTCATTGGTTAAATGTTCAGTTCTTGAAATGACAGCCTTCAATATGTCCAAAAGCAGCATTTACACACAAAACAAACATATTCATGAAAAACTCCACTCCAAAGAATCATACTAACGCAAATCTCCTTTGTACATTCATTTTCAGGAGTATAAATAACACTGCATCTATTTAGTATAGATCAGTATATACACAGCCAGTTCAAACATGCAAATGGCACTCTCGATCTCATTAAATCAGTACATAATATGGCAACCACGATACTGGTGTTGAGGTTCCACTCCTATTTCCTAAGACGTGTGTTTGGTCTGGGGGTTGATCTGATTCTGGGGAGGAACAAGACTAGATATATTCGTAATCTCCTGGCCTTAGTCAAAGTCATTATTGCTAGAACATGGATGGCTCAGGAGGGACCTGTATTTGATAGCTGGGTGACCATGGTTAACGAGGCTGTGGGAAATGAAAGGTTTACGTATGAATCCCGAAATGCTATGCCAAGATACTATAAGATACCAGGGCCATCTTTTCCATTGGGCACAATGGGCAGGTGCCCGGGGGCCCCATGGGCAAGGGGGCCCCATAGGCAGGACTCTTAATTAGAATAAATAATCCTACAAAAGAAAAAAACTGCAAAAAAAACCTACAAGGGTCACTGAGCAAGTACATCTATCTATCTCTATATATCTATATCTATATGTCATACATCTATATATATATATATATATATATATATATATCTCTATATCTATATCTATATCTATAATGTAGGGGCCCCGGTGCACTGCTTTGCCCAGGGGCCCATAATGTTGTTAAGATACCCTGTAAGATACGGGCTAGTTGGGCAAAGTCAAGATATACAGTGCAGTCCCTGGTTGAGAATCTCTTTACTCATTATATTCGCCCTCCCACAAATTAGATGCCTAGCTCCTAGTTGTTGCTGAGCAGAGGCACTTACTCCGCAACTTTCATATGGTCACCTACCTTTCCCTTATGGTGAAGAAGACAGTTGAAGTAGAGGGTTAGAAGTCATTAAATGCATCACATTATGATCTGTGGATAGTAGTCTACTTTGCATTGCTTGTTACATTTTACTTTTTATGTCCATTTACCAAATGTGGTTGCAAGTGTGTATCGGACCTAGGTTTTGTTTTGTTTATTTTTGTACTGTTTAAAAATTGAATAAAAATATAGGATTTAAAAATAAAAAATAAAATAAAAAAATCAGTACATAATATGAACTTTACTTTCTGATTTGGGAAATTTAGGGAGAGGAGGGATGAAAACCTGCACTGCTCATAGTACAGTAAGACATGGCTTGGATGAGAGTTGACACAAGTAGTTACAGTTACACCACCTAGTGGCTGTTCTCTACACTGCAGGTATGTATCTTTATTTTGAAATAATGCAAGCGTGGAATGTGGCACTATAATAGCAAGAACATGAATGCAACCTATTATTTGGAATGCTTGGGCATTAGGGTTTACCATATATGGGCTTGTCTTCATAATTTAAATAAAAAAAACTGTATAAAGTTCACAATATAGTCCACTTGTGTTTCTGTGATTGCAGAAAGACATTTCATAAAGACATTCCACTCCAACCTACTATGTCTCACAGGCGAGGTGCACATAATCAGTATATGATTCGGGAGTGCGTTGTGCACAGAAACAGAAGATATTCCATAGATTAGCGAGTGCAAAATCTGACTGCTACTCACATTTAGAGGACGTAAAAAATAAGAATTATCCAGACAATAACTGGCCAGCCAAGTATCAAACACCACCATTGCTATGTATTATCAGGAACCAGGTATGTCCTCTTCATCACGCTAATGGAACTCAACCCACTAAATTACACCAATTGATCATACATCAAGTGATACAATTAATAGAGTATTAAGTTAATGTAATAAACTATATATAAAAACCTCATAAAACAGTTAAATGTAAAACAAAAACAAAACAAACCTGAAATAAAACTTATCATTAAAACCTTTTCACACATTGTTATTTAAATACCTAGGGTGAGATTAAAATCTTGGCAATGTCCTTACAGAGAGGTCTCCAGAGATACTCCACGTATCGTCACTAGTTTTTCCTCGCACACCATATATGTGTGCAAGAAAATCATCAATATCCCAGGTACCATAATGCTCCTACAGAACCTTGCACTGAATTGAATCTCCCCCTAGACTTCTCATTAAATCATGATTTTCATACTGTTCATTACCGAAGTGCCTATAAGATTTCATGTATGAGCGCTCTAATCTTTAATGATCATAAATCCTTCTCTTACAAATACTGCTTCTGCGGCTAATCTACTGTATCGCTTATGGGCACATCAGCATATTTATACTACACATTCCAAATGATGCATTATATATTTGTCTGCTAATTTTACACTTCTTTCCATTACTGATCAATATAAATTCCATGGCAGTGTCTGTGTTTAAGACATTATTATCGAGGAGCAGCAATAATTCCTATTCTGGATAAAATATCTCATACCTATAATGATAAACAATAGAAGTTATATATATGATATATTTTAATGGCCTAATCTAATGGTCATGACTTACCATGTAAATTATCATACACACAGTGCTTGAGAACATAGAATATATAAAACAGAGAAAGTGATTCATTTAGTTTGGCTGATTTACAGGGTAGGTAAGGCAATTAATGGATTTTAGAAACTAAGTGCCTGAATTAAGATGGTAGTAACCTTCCAGTTTTGGGCTATTGCTGCTCTGGCTGCTAACAGGAAATGGCCCAAAAGATATCGATCTTGTTAAGAAACGGAAGCAGGATATATATGAAGTAGAGCCAGGCCTGGATCCATGTCGATAGGACCACCCATAACAGAGGAACAAAAATCAAAAGACCACTCGCCAGAGAGGACGTACGATAGGGTATGTCCAGAACACATGAAATATATCAGCTGTTTGGTCACATTGATGCCAGCATAATTTTGTATGTGAGGGCCATATAACATGGCGCCTGGCCGGGGTGAGGTATAATCTGTTAATCAATTTAACATGCATCTGTGTGGTTGATGCATTTAAATATGCGGTGGGAAGTAGAGTGAATCATTTCCCATTGTTGGGGAGAAATATTAAAGGTGAAGATCCATTTCCCATTTAGTTTAGGATGAGGACTTCGTGAGTACCGGGAGAGACTGAAGGTATTGGTACCAAAAGGTTATACCTCCCCTGTTACGGCTTTTCATCAGTCTGTCAACTATAGTGGAGGGAGGTAGAGCTAGAGGATAATGTATCTTGGAGGCAGAGCTTATCCAGTGGCAGATTTGGGCATATTTAAAAAAAATCTCTGGCATGGATATTAAAACGCTCCTGGATTATAGGGAAGGGGAGTAAAAGGTCCTGAGCATATAGATCTTTAGGCGAGGTCACACACCTAGAGCACCAGGTGGCGAGGTTAATGTCTTGGATGAGTTTAGAGAGGCGCTGAAGGGAGATATTACGAGTTGGTAGTGATAGGTCAGGATGACAATACACTAATCTGTGACCACATCAGCAGAGCATCCGAGATGGAGAGGAGACGACAGGGGGGAAGAGGGACGAACGTTTTTAGGGGTCCACAACAGGTCTACAAAGGGATAGGTCGAGTAGGAGCCCCGTTCTAGATCTACCCATGTCTTAGTATTAAAAAGTGAGAAACCAGGTAAGTTAAAATGCAAGCCTCTTGGTATAGAGCCAGGTGAGGAAGTGCCAGCCCCCCTGTTGCTTGCGGAGAGTCATACATTGGTAAGCCAGGAGGGGGCGTTTTTGTTTCCAGACATACGATGACATTAGTTTAGAGAGAAGATCCATATAACGTTTGGGAGCAACATAAGGAATAGTACAAAATATATACATTAATTTCGGAAGCAATTTTTTTTTAAAGAAGCAGCCAGGAGACCTCGTAGTTTGACCAATTCTTGGTTAGTAACAAAAGATGTTGGATGAATGGGGCATAATTGGCTTAAAAAATATCAGCAATCTTAGGGGCAATCTGAATACTCAGGTATGGTAAGGATTTCTGGACCCACACAAAGGGAACCTTTTCTGCAATGATGCAAGGGGGAGGGATATTAACAGGTAATGCTTCTGATTTAGTGACATTCAAGGTAAGGTAAGTTGTAATTCCACCAATGAGGTCTCCGGGCTGGAATCAGAAAGAAATACATCTGAGAACAAGCATAATTTATGGGAGGTTGAGTAAAGCGCGATGCCTGGAAAGTCAGGGGCAGAACGAATTGTTTAGGCCAGAGGCTCAATGGCAAGAGCGAACATAAGGGGTGACAGAGGACACCCCTGTCTAGTTCCATTAGAAATGGAAAAGATGTTGGACAGGAAACTGTTGCTAAAAATCCTAGCAGTTGGATCTGGATATAATGCAAATATTGAATGGAGAATATTACCTTGAAAACCAAATTTAACTAAGACCTCCCGCAAATAAAGCCAATGGAGCCTGTCAAAGGCTTTTTCCGCATCTAAGGAGAGCAGTACCAGTGTGTTTGGGATAGACTGTATAGAGTCCAGCACATTCAAGATACATCTAGTGTTATCTGATGCCTAACGGTCGGGAATAAAACCTACCTGGTCCGGATGGATAAGATGAGGAAGTAAAGGATTTAATCGAGTAGCGAGGAGTTTGGCAAAAATCTTCAAGTCGGAATTCAATAAAGCTATGGGCCTATAGTTTTTGCACTCTGAGGAGTCTTTACCCGGTTTCGGGATCGTGATGATCTGAGATTCCAGCATTTCGGCCGGGAAGCGGTCTCCCTCCATCACACTATTAGAAAAGTGAGCAGAGGAACTAGGTTTCCTGGAAGGTGGAATAAAAGGTATTAGTGAATCTGTCCGGACCAGGGGCCCTATCTTTTGGGAGACTCTTTATAACTACTTCTACTTCTTGATGAGAGAAAGGGAGGTTAAAAGATGGCAGGCAATCATTCTCTAAGGTGGGGAGGTTTAGATGGGCCAAAAAAGCAGAAATTAAGTTGGGGGTAGGTTGGGGAGTGCTGCTATCGTCACTCAGGTTATATAGTTTAGTGTAGTACTCAGCAAAGAAAGTTGCAATCTTAGCAAGGTTATCGGATTTAGTACCTCGAGAGTCGTGGAGAGCTTTAATTCTATTGCGGGCCTGTTTCCCTCTTAACTTACGTGCTAACAATCTACTTTCCCTATTCCCCAGAGCATAACATTTTTGCCGTAATTTAGTTAGGGCTGCATTTATGCGGGAAACAAAAAGGGTGTTTAGTTATTTCATTAAATTAGTCAATTCTTTCTGTATTGATTTATAAGGGGCGTGACTGGTTTTGGGCCTCAAGGGTAGCTAGTTGAGACTACAGTTTTTTTTGTAGAAAAACATTGTTTTTTCATGCAGGCGCCTATTTGTATGGCTTTGCCCCCGAGAACTGCTTTTAAGACACACCAATGTGTAGTCAAAGATGTATCCTTTGGATTATTAGTTTGGGTGTAGAGCGATAGGGCCTTCGAAAGAGCAGTTCTCAGTTCAAGGGAGGAGAGGAGGTGTGAGGGCATTCTCCAAGGCCTAGGGGGAATCCTAGTTTTTTGGAGGTCCCAGGACCATTCAACAGGGGCGGGGTCGGACCATGTAATTGGCAAAATGTTTACTGCACCGCTGTGCTGTAAGGTCCATTTATCAGTCAGAATCATATCAATCCTGGAATAGGAATTATGGACAGCTGAATGGTAAGTGTATTGCCTGGCCCCTGGTGAAAGAACACATCATATGTCATAGAGGTCATATTCTGCCAACAACTTATGGAACGCTACTGAGGGACCTAAGTTAGTCCGTGAGCTACTTGAAGACAAGGCTTGTGATTTATCAAATTTAGGGTCAAGAGTTAGATTAAAGTCTCCCATTATAATCAAATGGCCCTGTTGATCTCTGGACATCTCTTCACATAATGATTTTAGGAAGGGGATCTGGCGGGAGTTAGGGGCATATGAGACAATAGTTACTTTTTTCTCATCCAGTAGCCCCACGCAAATCAAGTAACGGCCAGATTTATCTTCTATCTTTGTCTGTAGGGAAAAACTAACATGTGAACTAAATAAAATGGAGACACCATTTCTCTTGAAAGGGCCACTGGCCGAGTAAACTGTGGGGAATCTAGAGTCACAAAACTTGGGGGGCAAGGAGAAAAATGGGTTTTCTGTAGAGATACTTATGTCTGCTCTGCATTTGTGAAATGTTATGAGTGCTAGTCTGCGTTTGTTAGGAGAATTCAGACCCCTAACATTCACAGAGAAAAATTTAACCATGGATTCAATAAAACAGAGATGGCTATGGAAGCAGTCGAACAAAAAGGTGATACTCATGAGCAACCAATGGAGGAGAGAAAGGGTGGAAGGAGGGGAGAGAAAGAAAAACAAGGGGAACAAACAAAACTAGCCCGAGAAATGGGGCTAGAGCATTTGCCACAGAGGAGTAGTGGCAAAATAGGTAACGTGGGGGGAGGAGGCATTAAGCCACACCCATGTGACAAGTAAACATTGGACATATATAATACAGTCAATGAATAGAAGCACATATGTAACCTAACAATATATAAACATTCCCGTTTCAACATATACACGTGGAACTTTTGGGGTATAGAAGGAGAAGTAAAAAAAACCTATACTATTGCATAGAAACAGCAATTAAAATGATTTAACAATACAAATAGCCCGCCAAACCACACAGGGACACACCCAGATGCCAATAATTCCACCCCCCCCCCCAGGGGGGTAGGAGAATACGACCCGCACCCCCATCATCCCGCAGAAGGGACAAAGCCGGTAAGACCCGGAGCCTGGACTATATCCAGAGTTTACAGAAATATTGAATATATTAACAATCCAACAAACCACAGAAACGTGGTTAAATAAATACAAAACTACCAAACCGGATCGAGGCAGAAACATGGATAGTCCCGGAGAGAGACATTAAGGTCTCGAGACTTGAGTCCATTCTGAAGAAAGAGGCGAGTGCCGTGTCTCAGGGATTGCAGGAGGAGACCTCTTCCATTCAGCCAGACGTTTCAGACCAGCTTCTATTGAGGACATAACATATATGGAGCCTTCTCGATGGACCAAAATCTTGACTGGATAGCCCCAACGATAAAGGAACATCATGAGCTTGTAGGACAGCTTTAATCTGTTGAAAATATCTTTTATTGACAGTTGTCAGTGAGAGATCCTGGAACAACTGAAGACCGCCTAGATGATCAGAGTTGTCCGGGTTCCAGACAGCCCGAAGAATATCTTCCTTGATGGAAAAGAAGTGAACTCCTAAAAGAGTATCTCTGGGCTGGTTGCCTGATGTTGATCGTAGACGAGATAGCCTATGAAAGCGATCGATTAGAAGATCTGTCATCAGCTGAAGGTAATAATTTTCTAAATAGTGATAAAGCAAAGCCCTCCAGATCCGTCGCCAAGATCACTTCTGGGATGCCCCTTATCTTGACGTTATTTCTGCGGGAGTGGTCCTTTAGATCTGCCACTTTATCCTTTCTAGATGACCGCAGGAGGTAAGGTCATTATGAGAAGCGATCACTTTTTCCACCTTAGTCTCCAGATGATCTGTATGGACACCCAATGCCGTGAAGTCCGCTTTCAAGGTGACAATTGAAGCCTAAATTTATTAGATAGATCTGTTCCTAGGGCAGTCAACATCTGGTGTAGAGTGCGGACTGTGAGAGGGGCATCCAGCTCTGGATCAGAACTTAAGGCAGGAGGAGAGGATATTGGAGAAGCAACAACCTCAGGAGCTGATGCGAGTTGAGAACGGTCCTTTCCAGGAGGAGAGGCCTCTTATCTAGAGGGAGCTTTAGGTAGGAAACAGATCTGAGGTTTGTTCTTAGGTGGCATTATGGGTTACAGGGCCCCATTGGTAGGCGAAAGGAGCAGATATCGGATCAGGCACTATGAGTGAAGAGGCGGGGGTTGGTCACATGGGCGGGGAGGGCAGTGCTAAAGATCAGTCATTGTGCATCTTGCTGTAGAAGTTCCCTTCCAGATATATAGCTGGTTTCACCAGAAGCTGTACCGATGAATTGTTATTGAGGTTAAAAATAAGTAACTGCTTGCTAGAGGAAAAATTCAGGTTCTTGATGTTCGATGCAGACAGTGAATCTGTAGAGTAGCAGCTTTAGTATTGTAATACGACCACTAGGTGGCAACACAGCTTTAATATATAGGTATTTATCAGCACAGAATGTACACAATATAAACTGGGTCAGACTACAGGGCCCACAGCAAGGTGTTTCAGGAACAGGCGCTAAGGACTTTGCCAGCACAGTACCAGCCCACCCTGGGCACTGATAGACGAGCCGTATAAGCACCGACTTTCTTCTGGGCAGCCCTGGGATAAACAGAAGGCACAGACAGCTGCTGTCCCCTCCACAAACCTGTGGGCAAAGCCAAGTTCAGGACCAGGTCTACCCACTGCGGCAAAGGTGAGGCTGGAGAGGTCCGCTGAGTCAGAGCAGGTAAACCACGCACCTACCAGAAGTACCCCACTAGAGGCACCGTAGGCACTAGACACCAAGGCCCGAAACCTGAAGTAGGCCTTGAACTCCCGATCACCGCTGGAGCAGCCGGGAACCAGACCGCAGCCATGGAGGAGGAGAAGACCCACTGGATCCGTCAGGCTGTTCCTCAAGGTAGGTCCCAGAGGCTGGGAGCAGAGAGACAGCAACGGGGTCGGAGGAAGGGTATACTTCGTTGCAGGCTTGTTCAGCCGGATCACGCCACGGGCACAGGCGGAGGGTAGAGTAGTTGGGCTCCAGGTAACAGACCACAGAGAGGCAGAGGAGGGGAGCTAAGCGTAGAATGCAAACACCAGATGCAAATATCACTCGGGCTCGGATGTTATATTGCCAGATGACACTGTGGAAATCGCTGGAGCTCTACTGCCTCCCAGATGTAGGGAGGGTAAGCAGGAGTGGAAATTGTGTCCAGAATCCCCGAAATTAATCCCAAAATCAGGGAGAATAGGCAGAGCTCCGGGATTATGTTACCATGAGGAATGGCGTCCAAACCACGTCTATCGGAATCACATTTCATATTTTTAACACATTAATTTGGCTCGTTTGAATTCACAAAATCTTGAAATTTGTCTTTCAAGTAAAAGAAAGAAATATTACTTTATCTGTATTGCAGAGAGCAAAGGACATAACAGTTTGTGCAGACATTTATATATAATGCACATTTAGAGCCTAGTGGGCATAAAGTTGAAGACTGTGTATTATAAGTAGAGCACCATCCCAATACTTAGGTCATTAGCATTAATTGCAGACATGTGGACTTGGTTTTGAAAAGCATTAAAATGTATGAAGAATTGCAACAACAGAATACAACGCAGAGCCCCAACTGATGACCAATATACAGAGCAGAGCTAGTTCTGGTGGTAAGTATGCAAAACAGAGACCAAAATAAAATACAGAGGACATTTCAGAGGCTAGCATACAAGAGAGATCCCTTTAATTGATGACTAACATACAGAAGAGCAGCCCCATTATTGGCATGGGCCCCAGCTCAGAGGATCCTGAGGTTAGAGAGACTGAACTACAGATTGGTGGCTGACCAAGGTAGGAGTTAAGCCAAAACAAGTTGGATGCATGACCTTGGTTTCATATAGGTGTATTTGACACCACAATCTTTCTACACCAGTTTGACAGGAGTCTCATATAAATTCGGAACTGTTATAGAATATAAGTTGTGTATTTTCTTCTAATTTAATTCATGTTGAATATATGTTACCTGAGACTACAGGATCATACAAACAATTCTAAATATTGCATAAATGTTGTTATACTCCAACGGTTCCCAAGGTGGTACATTAAAGGAGGCTGGATGTGTAGAACCTCCTGGAGGAAAGTCTGCACCTCCGGTATACCTGCTAGTCTTTTCGCAAATAACAAAATACTGCACCTTCAGGGATCTAGGACGAAGGCCCGCCTCCAAACCATCCTGCAAAATAGCTAAAAATGTTGAAAGGCAACTGTATGACAAATCCTGCGTTCCCACCAACTGACGTTGGTGTGCCACACTATGATAATTTAGGGCAGTCTTTTTTTTTTTTTTTTGGACTTCAACAAGGTATCGACAACCCTAAAGGGTCATGGTGCCAAAATGGCCCTGAAGCAGTAGATTGTCTATGTGGAAGCTGCCACCCTTTACAGACTTCCATGTGCAACAATTCCACATACCAGGCTCAACGTGGACCATTGGTGCAAATCAGGATCACTGGACTTCTGCCGTGTCTGATGTCATGTCGTTTTCATGACATCCATTATGCAAGCCAAGGTGTCTCTGGTCCTGGAGCAGAACATGAGCACCTGGCGTTTGCGGCAAGACACCATGAGGTTCACATCAGGAAGTCCCCATGTTTGGACCAATCATCAAAACACCCCCGGGTGTAGAGACCAGCCCTGGCAACGCTGAGTGTTCTTAGGTAGCCAGCATCCCAATATTCTATACCGAAGATCAATATCGCAGAAATTGCTGGGACATATATTTCCGCTCAGAACAATATCCAGGACGCCTTCTTCATCTGGCTCAGGCACTCCTGGTGCAGCCTTGTCGATTGATGTACGCCACAGCCTAGACGTTGTCGGACTGGAGCACCCTGAAGTAATGACTAAGCTCCCTGTAGTGTCAGTAGCATAGCTCACAGCTCCAAGATGTTTATAGGAATTGACACTTCCCAATCTGCCCAGAGACCCTGGAGGTGGCGGTGAAGAACTACCACTCCCCAACCTTGAAGACTGGGCATCCGTGGTGACTATTGTCCAGGACCATAGGGTCCAGATCTGCTCGAAAACATGCCTTATGTTATGGAGATAAGGTTATCTTTGCCATGACTGCACCATACTAAATGTAGTTTTTAGGTACCTTCATTTATCGATAGGACGCATTTAGCGGGTAGACGAATGTGAGAGAATCTTTTTAGTGTTTGAGATTTTGGAGGAAGAGGTAGCAGAGGAGAAAGAGCCATGGATCTTCCAAGATTGGGGCTTCAAGTATAGATTCGAGGAGACCATGAGTCATATCCCAAAAAGGAGCAATTGGACAAATATACCAAGTATGGAACAGAGTTCCCCTGTGGCCACAATTTCACCAGCACCAAGAAGCAGTGTTCGAAAACATCCAACTCAGTCTGTCTGGGATTTAGTTCCATCTCTTAAGTCTTTATAGGTTTCCTTAATTTTAGTAGAGATTCAGCTTTTTGCAATTTCAACAGGACACTTTGCCTTTCCTCATGTGGGTATTTTGCCCACTCCAGTTCACGGTGGCTTTGGATAAGGACAAGTACATCGATGAATAGACCATATGGTTGGGAAATCATGATCTTACATAGGAGATAGCAGTGGCACGGGTGAGGGCCCCCATCACTTGAGACAGGGGGAAGAGAAGATAAGAAGAAGCAAATGTGGATAAAGTCAAATGGTCTTTAAATTTGCAAGTGGAATTTGTGTTAGTGGTCAGAGAGGGAGCCACTGACCTTGTTTGGCAAAACTACCAGGGTACTGGAAATCTGCTTAAAACCAGCTAAGAGTCAACGGCAATAATTTCAATTTATCATTCTTTCAAATTATAAATTGCAAGCATGGATCTCATAACTCTTGTCTGTTTATATCAATGTCTTTTTTATAATTTGATTGTCTACAAGTGTATACCTCCCTGAGCGGCGAGCTGAAATTCCGCGAGTAATTACCGTATTAACGGTAATATTTTTTGAGCGCTCGTTTTTCAGCGTTAACGCTGACAATTAAGCCAAAATGGCATCAAAGCTCCCATAATTTGTGTGTCTGTGATTGGTCATTTAAGCAGATATCAACTTATTTCAAGGTAGTCCTTACAATGAGAAACATAATATACATTGAAGAGAAAGTTTGCCCAGAAGCAAAAAATCTATAAACAAATTTGGATGTCATTAGTTTCATAACACATCAGTTACACTTGACATGAAACATATGCAGGCGCACAGAGAATTATGGTTGCACATCATTCAAACTCCAGGGGGTATATTTACTAAACTGCAGGTTTGAGAAAGTGAAGACAATGCCTACAGCAACCAGATTCTAGTTATCATTTATTTACTACATTCCACAAAATGACAGCTAGAATCTGATTGGTTGCTATAGGCAACATCTCCACTTTTTCAAACGCAGTTTAGTAAATATACCCCAGGAGTGTTTTTTGTTTTAAATAGCTTCTCTCTCCACAATTGCACAAAGTTAAATAGTCCTGTGTCCAGAACTCTCCTACTGTAGTAACGCCTGAGCTACCATTTATGTAAAGTTGCTGTTCAGGATACAACTAACATGAACCAATGTATATAATAAAGTGCAAGAGTATGTTTAATGTTCGTTGTACAACAAAAGAAAACACCACAGCACTTAACAGGCTATGGTTCAAAAATCACCAGTTGCAAGAGGTCTGCACTCCCCCAAAAAACAAATACCAATGTATATAATAAAGTGCAACAGTGATTAAAGGAACACAAAGGCAGAAAAGTGAACTGCAGATAATGCAAAACTGTTTTTTAGCACAAATACATAAAAACATAATCATATAAATATCTAATAAAAGCCAATTCTGTCCGGCATAAAATGTATATGCCTGGATGCATACATAAATATCACTTTTGAAATAAATATCGCTCCCTGGTCGGGATAATAGTGTTATATATCTGTCGACTAGATATAAACAATAGTACACCTAACGAATATATATTTGTAGGGTAAATATCCAAATATAGATATTTATGTATGCATCCAGGCATATACATTTTATGTTAAACAGAATTTGTTTTTTTCAGATACTTATATGATACAAGTTAACCCGTGCATGATACTCATGCATTCTAGTCAAATCAAGCTACTTAAGGTGTTAAAAGGGTTCTTGTCATGCATTTGGGCCATAGCCCAGGCCTCAACCACCAACCACTCCCAACTGTCACTTCTCCTTCAAGAAATATATATATATATATATATATATATTTATTTTTTAAATCTTTATAAACACTTTTAACAATTAAATTAACAAATTAAAAACATCTTAGTATACCAAATTTCAGCCCTTTCTGATTTTTTTCTTCCACACACACTAAGAATTTAGTAGGTCAGTGTATAACTCTGCCCAGCAGGTGGCGCTGCAGCTTGGTGTTATTTTTTCCACACAGACACACGCCACTAGACATTTATATATTAGATTTTTTATGTATTTGTGCTAATAAATAGTTTTGCATTATCCACAGTTCACTTTTCTGTCTTTGTGGCCCTTTAATCATTGTTGTACTTTATTACATACATTGGTACTTGTTTTTGGGGGGAGTGCAGACCTCTTGCAACTGGTGATTTTTGAACCATAGCCTGTAAAGTGCCAGAAGGTGTTTTCTTTTGTTGTACAACCAACATGAAACTAACTGCTGTCCACATCTCTTGTAGGGAAACAGTGGACCTTCACTCAGTGAATCTAAATCCGTAAAAAACGTAAAAATTTGACATTGCTTTTTAAATAAACCTTGATAAAAGACAGAACCCTACACTATATTTAAGAGCTTAACACACAAAACCATTTCTTCTATGATAGTGCCCCTATAGGACATTTATGCTCCATTTACCAGTCCCACAACCTAATTGTAAAGTGCTAAGCTGTTATCTTAGATCTGATAAGTGGAACAGGACAATTTTGAGCATTTAAGGAACAGTAAGTGGAAAGTTTAAACATTCAGAAACTTTCATTATTATGTGATTGCCCAACAGTCTACTCAGCCAAATATTGCAGCAAATCTAAAATAGAATGTTTACATATGTAAAATAAAACAAACCACAAACAAAAAACAAAACAAAAACACAAACAAAAAACAACATAAAATAAATAATTTACCTCTTAATCACACGTCATTTCTGGACCATCCCATTTGTGGGTCTTGTCTTTGAAGATCAGGATAATACAGCAAATATAGGAACAGACATTCAAAGCTAAAACATTTTGGGATATTTCAAAAGATCCATGTACACAATGTTAAACTGACTATCGGATCAACAGCCAGTTAATGGATGCATCCAGAAGTGTGCATGTTCATCTATCAACCTAATAATGCACTAAGTGCAGGATACAAATTAAAAGTAGAAAAAAAAAAGTATGATCTCAGCTATCCATGGCTGCCACAAGGTTGAAATCACACAGGTCAGTTATCCTTTCAGAAAAGGGCTCATGACAATCTGTAAAAAAGCGATGAGCTTTTCCTTAAACTGATGCGATAAAAACACTATAAAATAAGGAGATCGCTCCGGAAGCTTTAAAAGCATTTGTGTGATAACCTTAAACAGTCACCTTGTTCTGCAGAGTTCAGCTAATGTATCAATTCAGTATCAAACATCTGATCTATCCCTCCCTTATCCTGTTCACTATAAAGTTAGTGAGCAACCAGCATTAGATACTTTTTTTTTTTTTACATTGTTGCAATGTTGTATTTCTGTGCAAAATAGCCAACACTTTATGGTGCCTAGAAGCCAATAAATGTATACCTTGTTTTCAAGTGGAGGACACTAATTTGAACAAAAATGAGATTTTTATACTTACATAAAATCCGTTTCTCTTAGTCCATTGGGGGGACACCGGGGACATTGGGGTATAGAGTAGGGACAGGGCGAACCGACACTTTAAACTTCTGTTCAACTAAGCCCTAGCTCCTCCCCCTCTATACCCCACCTCCTGTCTAGCCTCAGTCTAGTTTAAAAGCCCGGTGAAAGGGCTGTGTCTGGGCTGTTACTTTTATTGTTTTATGGCAGGAATCTGCAGTACACAGCGCACGGAAAGCGCTGTATGGAGGGGGGGGGTCGGAGATGCTGTGAGCGGTGCCTCTGTTGCCAGCCTCCCTCTCCCAACGTTTTCATACCCTCCTAGGAGCTGGGCACAGTCGCCCTGTCCCTACTCTATACCCCAATGTCCCCCAAAGGAAGACAGAGAAATATCCTTTAATGTTTTATTCTCATGACCTGGCCCGACGTTTAGATGATCAATTTCTGTGACAGCTCTTGTCGTATGCTCTTCTTCCTAATTATTACGAATGGGCACAAGTTGCTTGAGCACAGAAAACTAAAAACGAATTCTGTACCACATTTGGACAGTATAGTAATAGGGTGTTATTCCTGGCATTATTTATTCACCTCTACACCCCTGATGTTTATTCAAAAGGAAAGGTGCAGTTTGAACTAGTTTGTTGTCCAATGTATAAATATGGGAGGGATACACTGTAGTATTAGTAGACTTTGTAGATAGAAGATAAGTGAAATAGTTTGGTAATAACTTACCAAACACTGTAAACATTCTCCGTCATTACCTATACACTTTACAGACACACTAACCATGTGGATCCCAAACATTCTCAGTACGAGGCACCCTTAGGGTCTCCAGAATTTTTTCAAGGCACCCCTAAGCCAAAATAGTTACCAAGTAGCCCCCCGCCTTGCTTACCACCGGCTCTGACCGCGGCACCCCTGTGAGATCGCCACGGCGCCCCAGCGCACAGTTTGGGAACCACTGTACTAACCATTGCTATACTCTCTTATTTAACATACATTAAAAGGTGAATGTATAAACAAACTTAATGCTGCAAGACTACAAATGATTCTACAAAAGTGTTACCAATTCTGCTTGCAGTTCTACTCACTACGACACCATTGTTTTATTCTATTTATCTTCTCCCAAAGATGTGTCAGCCTTGTATATGAGTTATAACTCTCACACAATACAACAGCTTTGGAATGTGTCTGGTGGTAGGGTGCGTCAAGGCAGTAGAGGCTTATGGGTAACAGATAATCACTCTTAAATTTGCTCAGAGCCTAAACAGAGAAACAATGCAAAACCTACTGAATATAATATACACATATCTATCTATATATAATGCCCATGTATGTACTAAGCACAATTAAGCAACTAATTTTGTTCAGGTAAGAATAACTTTAATAAACATAACAAAAAGAAAGCATGGTTGAAATGTCAACTTTCTTATTTATTACTGTTTTGGCTACATTCTCTACAATTTCAGCAGCATCTTAAAGAGACAGTTAATGTATATTTATGTACAATGAAACAAATGAAAATCGCTTGCAACATTGGAAACAAGAGCCACGGTTAACTGTACAATATTAAATGGTAATCTGTGTTAATACGGCCTCTCTTTCTGTAACATGAACAAAATTACACATTTGCATTTGAAACATTCTGAATGTGACAGAGGACTAATCCCTTGAATGCTACAGAGATTAACAGTTTATTGCAACACAAAGCACTGTTGCCTACACTTGTATTGAAGGGTCTCCGTGTATTTGTGCAATAAAGAAAGATAGCATTCTAGAAAAGAGTTTCTAGCCTACTAGGTCAATAGAAAATAAAAAAAAGTCTGTTGTGCTCTAACACCAGTTTAAGCCAAGAGAAATATGTACGTGTTATTTTACACTGACAGGCCCCTGTGTGGAGGAACTTTCAAATAAGTAAAATTGCCAAACAGATCCTCCTTAGTATGTCATCAACATGCCACAGTTAAGAAAGTGGAGACAGGTTTACAGTACTGTATATGCTCTACACATGCTTGTTAATGAACAGTCCAGGTGCTAAAGCGGTTTGATTTGCCTCTTCAACCAAAGCAATTTCTATCGTTTTGCAAAACGAGAAGTTATTTAGCAGCAAATGAAAGCGCCATCCAGGAAAATTAAAACAAAACATAAAAGAAAGCGATAGAAAAAGCCATACGTTTAAACCTTTGTACAGGGAAATAAAACTGCTGAAAAGACATGGATACATGAAAAGGACATCTGTACAGCAATATACACCAGCACTAGAAGGGAATTTCTCATTATCCTGCATAGAACATTTTACATGACGTTTTGAAAGCATTTGGTACCTACTGTTTGTGGTATATGTACACAATGAACAAACAAAGAGACGCAAGAAGAGGTGGAATGATGCAGAATGTGACAACTAAAATCCAGAAAGTGTGTGCGCAACTCAAAGCATTTACCCTGAAAAAATGTGAACATAAAAAAAAAAAAAAAAAAAAAGATGCCGTAATGAACACAAATCGTGAAGACCCCACTCTCTCTTTTAGCTTTGGTTTCAATGACAGGTATTTGAGACTCTGGGCAGCGCGTGTTCCCTTACGCAAGTCCATAATTTTAAGCATGGATTTAGATTCGTTTATTTTGTAAATAATGAAAAACACCCTTCCTGCTAACACTCTCCAGTATCAACCAATTGTGTTTTAGTATTACAAAGAATATTTACAAAGTCCCCTCTAATGGAAAAAAAAAAAAGGAAAGAAAAAAAAACCCAAAAAAACAACAACGACTTTCTTCCTCCTTGGTGAACAGTGAACGAACCTGCTTTCACGTGCACGCTCTTGTCCATCTTGACACTGGCCCCTAACCTATAATATTACACTTGGGCAGGAGACTTAAAAGAGAAGCACAGTCCAGGTCATTCCCAGTAGCTTGAAAATGGCTTTTAATAGCACATTGAGGCCAACGTCCAACAATACAGTCAAAGGGAATATATTTTTCACAGTCTCATCTTCGCTCATCATACAAATAACACTAAGGAGATAGATTCCCCCAAAACACACAAAAGTCTTCAAACACATCCTTGGTTGAGGGTAAAAAAACAAAAAAAAAAAACCTACTCAAATCTTTGTTTTGTCTTTAAACTAAATTTTGCACCTGAAAGCTAGTGAACAAATAAAACATGCCAGCCTTGATTTGAGTATCAATATGAAATGATGCTTGACGTAGGCGTGGTGGGAGGGGCCACGAGCCCAGACATGTGCAGGTTTCCTGAAGAATTGGATCTTCTCATGTGAGGGAGAAGGTATGGGTCACTGGCCAGCTGGTGGACATCAAACCTGTCCTCTTTGCGGTAGGCTAAACACCGTCTTATGAATGCCTGCAGGAAAGAATATATCAAATAATATACAAATAAAAACCACCCACCATGCAGGGCATGGGATAAAGAACTGAGGAGGAACATGGGCTACAAGGAGAAGTAGGAGTCAGTCATTTTGCCAGAGCCCTGCCTTCTAGGGGTAAAGCATAACCCACAGTCTGTGTCACCCTACTGCAGTAAGACTTCTAAGTCACAGTACATGTTTAAGCCAGTCTACAGAGCAATTATGCAGTGCTTGTATGTGAGCTCTCCAACCAACTAGCAGAACAGACGGTTTCCTATTGTTGAAATCCCAGTTTTGTTTTTTTATAGTTTTGTAAAAAGTCCTCCAGGAAGTTTAAAGTGATTGGGCTGACGCCCCAGTTCATACAATATGTTGAGGATCAGATTAAGTGTTCTAGTGGCTGGAATAGTCTATCTCCATATAAGCCACTTCAGCATCCTACAGGTAATGTGGAAGAACGGAGGGCAACAGAGGGTTGGGAAACATGACGACACCCATCAGTGGTATTACAGGAAGTTATTTAAATCATTTCTGAGCAACAAAACTAATGCACTTTATGCTGGTAACACACATAATTATCCTGTCATTCAGGCCCAAGAACAGGACCTGTGTTCCAATTTGGCTACATGCAGATCTGGCTGTCTGGTGCTTGGGGAAGCCAGCCGGATCACCTGTTCGCATGTCAGCAGTTAAACATATTTTGGCACATGCCCAATACTGATTTGTTGTTCAGATAATTTTTTAGGAATGAAATCCAGTAATTCTGGGCCCACATATATGGAGAGATCAGACCTAATTGCCGACCAGCGCTACAAATCAGGCATAGCTTGCAGTGCTTTGTCTGGTACAGATCAGTGCATCTGCAACTCTATGTGATTCGGGAAAAACATTAACAGAGATGACAGCCTACTAATTGTTTCATATATTTACCTTTGCTTCATTGCTTACAACAGGCTTGACAGGAAATTGAACATCCGTGGCTTTTAATATGGTATTTTCTTGTAAGATGTCTTGCTGGGATTGATTGTGGCCGAAAGGCTGTAAAGTAAATGGTTTATTTATTAAGTATTTAATTTATGTGGTTAGTGGTTAGAACAGGATGAGCCAACATTTCTTGCCATACCTTTCTGCCATAAAGACACTGGAAAAAGATCACTCCGACCGACCATACATCCACTTTATTTGAAATCTTTGGTGGCTCCTTGCCCACCACAAAGCACTCAGGTGGTAAATACCTGCAGGATTCCAGACCACATTAGCACATTTACGATTTACAAAAAAATTATATATATTAAACATTTCTCATTTAAGACCCACCAACTCTCTCACAACAACCTATCCTTCTTTCCAAACAGCCAGTTGTAAAGAGCAACTTAATTAGCACTTATACGATGAAGGAAAGGATTACAGACATGCATCTCTTTGTGGGGTTATTACGAATTGGTAATAAAGGGGAGGTATATCGTAGTTCATGGGTTCCTGGAAGCACACCTCTGGAGGTTACATTGCTCCTCAAAAAAATTGTAAATTGTTTTGGGATTAAGGCATCAGATGGTCTTTAAAATTGTGTCAAGTCCATGTTTTCATCACCAAGAGACCAAAGAGAGGCAAGAGTATCCTTCACATAAGCGATGTTTAAGTAGACCCCAGAAAAGTGAATTTGCCTATGTTATCATGGACCTTTTGAAGGGCAATGGCAAAGATGAACATTCAAAAGAAATAAACAAGACGTAGAAAATGTTCTAGTGTGTTCACATACTGGGCCTCATTTACAGTTGGACACAAGACCAACTGCGACATGTAACGTTGTACTTTGCCGTATTTGCTGACCGAATGAATGTTTGCAGGTAACTTGCACTTACAGCCCCTTTTCCCTTACCCCTGGGAAGGCAAATTGGGGACGTGAATGTGTAAATTCATTACAGTTGTGGTACGTACATGTTTGAAGGCTAGCAAGCACTTAAGTTAGCCATGGCCTATAATGACAGCATCACCATTTATCTTTACAGTTTGCAGATTGTCCAGAAAGAGTAACTAGTACCAGTGCTGTAACCTGGGCTGGTCACCACTAAAGCAGGAGGACAAAGAGCGTTCACCTATATGCTGGATTTTAAGTCACACACACTTTAAGATACGTGCAACTCAGAATATGTATGTCAAACCGCAATTCTGCAGTCGTAGGATTTTGCCTACGGTCAGGTATTTTGCGGCCAGCTCTAAATTGAGACCCAGCGACTTTGAAAATAAATAAATGTAGTGAACATCCACACAGCAAGAAGTTTTCAATCATATTGAACTATAGGCTTACACATTGTAAGCCTTGGCCTGACAATATAATATTATAATATTTACCAGTATGTTCCAGCCCCTTGTGATGTCAAGTCCATTCCATCCACACCATAGCTGTCGTCATCCATTATTTTGGATAAACCAAAGTCTGTGATTTTGATCTCTCCACACGCTGTACCATCCACCAGAAGAATGTTTCCTGTAGAAACAAATACACATGATTGAGATGCAGCCCTTCTGCAAGACGAGTAACCGGCTTATGTGGCGAGTCCAACATTGCTATACACAGCTCCTGTTCTTCTAATAGGCAGCAGGGGATGTAGCGGATGGAAAATGTGAAATCTCCCTGTGTGAAGGTCTTTGTTTCGCCATCATACATATCTCAATGCAGAACTGTAATGTTCTCCTGCAATTACCCCCACATCCTTTATTATCCTCCCCTCTTCTGCAAGATGGAGACAGTTTACTAGCCAATACCGCTGCCAGTGCGACCGCCCAGGCCTGGCGCTAGCCATAAGAGGGTACTCAAAGCAGAGATGATAGATGCACTCACTTTCATACGCACAATGCTCAATGCTGGTCTCTGGCCAGTTTGCTCCATGAGTTGGACAAACTAAAACCTAAATCAACCACAAGAGGGCAGCAGATTGAAAAAGATGCAAGATTCTAGATAGATTTATATTATGGTAAAATGTAAAACAAATCCTGCCTGTCAAACTTTTACTTAGAGATATGAAGCTTTAGAATCAACTGTTTTAAAGCCTGTTTGCACTGCAACTATTTTCCCTGCCAGATTAATAGCAATTTTTAAAAATACCCTGTCCCTGCCTGTAAGGAGAGAGCGAATAGATTCACACACTACCAAGTCTCCCTACTTACACGCTTATGTCATGGAGCCCAACCTTGTACAATATCTATATTTTTATAAATAGCTAGTAACCTCACACTGCAATAATAAAGGCTGACAACAATTAAAATGGATACTTTCCTTTTAACATAAAAGTACATTTACAGGTACAGGATTAATCCCTAGCTATAATAGGGAAAACATTTCCACATTTAACACAAAGCCAGGCTAGAACTAGTTAGTGCTTTTCCTCCGCATGTTGTTCAACCTACCTGGTTTGAGATCATAATGGATGATCGGAGGTTTGATCTCATTGAGATAACGTAGTGCATTCACTATTTGCATTACAATAGACCTGGCTTCTTTTTCAGACATCAACTTGTGTTGTTTTAGGTAAAAGTCAAGGTCGTTGCCTTCACAGTATTCTAGCACTGTACAAAACCTGAAAAATTGAGAAACTGAAATTACTACATATATTATTCTGCTGTTATAGAATTAGGGGTAGAGTTATCAAACCTAAAAACGAAAGTGGATGTCCTGCCCATAGCAACCAAATTCTAGAAATGTACTAGATACAGAATAGCTAGAATCTGATTGGTTGCTATGGGCAAAATATCCACTTTTCCTTTCTTAGGTTTGATAACACTACCCCTTCATCTGTGGAAATCTAACAAAATTCTAGCATATAATGTGGGAAAAATAACTTTTTAATACGTTGTAGATGTACTGCATGATATATAGTTTATATACCAGATTCTACAACGGAACAGGATGTACAGTAAATCCCTACCTGAGCTCCTTCTCAGGCACCACAACGAGACAGGGTTTTAGAATCTCATGTTTACAGAAGTTGTCTCATCGGAGGAGGCGGAATATATCGATCAACCTATAACTTCATTAAATCCAGGAAACCCTGCACTGTGTAGGGACTTGAAGACTTAAGGCAGCAGTGGCCAACTTGTGGCTCTACAGCCATATGTGGCTCTTTGAGCGTTGAAATGTGGCTCCTGTAAGGGGCATGTGAGATCTGATGGCATGAGAAGAGGCTGATGGGCATGTAGGGAGATTTGATGAAATGTGTGTAGGTCTGTAGGAATGTGGGAAGGTTTAAATAGCATGTATTGAGTATGTGGAGAGGTCTGATGGCATGTATGAGGAATGTGGGTTGATCTGGTGGCACTTAGGGAGGTCTGATGGCATGTGGAGAGGTATAATGGCATGTATGGGACTTGTGGGGAGGTCTGTTGGCAATTGGGTAGGTTGATGGGCCTGTGGGAATATCTGACAGGCATTTCTGAGACATGTGGGTAGAACTGATGGTATATGGAGAGATCTGATGACACAGGGGGAGGTTGATGTATATGTAAGGGGCATGTGGGGAGGTCCAATGGGCATTTAAAGAGGTCAGAGGGATTGTGGATGCAGAAGCAATGTGAGCTACTGTGAAAACAGTATAAGTAGCCCTTTCAACCCTCCTTCACTGGACACAGCAGTGAAGAGCTATGCAGAGTTGTGCTGATTGTATGATTATTCTGAACATTTTGGCAATGTTGGATATTTTCGTTTTCTGCTTAGCAAGATATTGTAAACTATGTTAAATTTTCAATGTATGTGTGTACGGTATGTATACTTATGTTTATACTAGGTACATGTATATGCACACATATGTAAAAGGTAAAGTTGGCTCTTTGCAGTACCTACAGATATTATTTGGCTTTGGACTCTGGCTGGTTGGCCACCCTTGACTTAGGGGATCCCCAGTGTCATTTATTTGCATTCTGTATAGCAAACAAAGGTCAGAGAACTTACTAAGATCTAGTGTCACCAAAATCTCCACCATTACATTGATTGATATATCAATCATTAAATCAATAAAAAAAAAAAATGCTGCTCCTTCACTCATGCTAATAAATTAAGACCACATCTGGCCTAGACAGCAGTGCAGAAGTGACTAGTATGAGTAATGTTTTGTGGTCGATTGTCCTGTCCAGACCTGCCTGCCTCATAAGTTCAGGAAGTAATTCCACAAAACTAATAGACCGCTAGTCACCAACCATTGCTCTTTTGCGTACAAATCCTTCAGAAAATATACAGGTTTACGAAGCTGAGAACGTAGACAGATGCCAGAGTGAAGTGTAACAAAATCATTATTTTGTAAATGATGAACAGAATTCAATCAGGTCCAGACTGAGGTGAGCTGGCAAGAACAACTCTGTTTAATATCATGGCTTTACTCAAAGGCACATGCTTTCCCAACAGTATTATGATAATGTTTCTGGGCGGATAAGGGGTGTCACATGGACTGATTGGAGGCACGTACTAAATGTCTACATTTTCAAATCAGAAAGGTTGTATGGAATTCACAGTGGCATTAATCACAACAAATGTCAACTATAGTGGTTGGTAAAAGCAGAAACGCATACGAATTCAAATTTTGTCTTTCATTAATTTTACACCAAATACTTTCATGTAAGATTGACAACATTATCTAAAGACAAACACATTAGAAAGAACAGAGGTGATCATACTTACGTATCTGTATCCAGGGAAAAGTAATCATAAAGTTTAACTATTCGTGGGTGATCGAGTTCTTTGTGTATTCTATACTCTCTGCAGGCATGCCTAAAACAAACAGGTGGGTTAATATGGCTGCACAGTTGAGCGGCAGGTTTTATTATGAAAGGGCATAGATGTATTTACTTGTGGTAATTTTCCTTCTTCTCGTCTCTCCAGCTCTTGTTGAGCTGGTGAATTTTCACAGCAGCGTATCTTTGTTCATAGAGATCAAAAGCCTGAAACAAACATTTAATAGCACAAAGTTTGAACTCCAATCATAAAAAGTTATTTCAGCAAATAAAGTGTATAAATGGAAAATTCATTAAGCAATATAATGTTGCAGTCACACAATTCTTTCATTTAGTTACAGCATATGGAACTTTTATGAGTCTACAGCAACTTACAGATTCCAGATTCTGCTGAAACATCTACAGTACTTGCAGAACGCCTGTAACTTACAACTTTATTCATAATGCTTGGGAACAAGTCATAGGGCTATACATATTAAAGGAGAATTGTAAAAAATGTTCCTGTTTGGGGAGGTTGGGCGAGGATTAATGCCACTCACTAAACTAGCAGAAGTTATTTCAGAGAATATTCGCCTCCATCTGCAACTCATGGTTATGCCTTCAGGAGTTTAAAGTAAACACTGCTCAGTGTGCGGTTGATCCTGCAGTCAAGAAGACAAGCGGGGACAGCTGTCCAACCAATACTGCAACCTTATAGTGAGCAGAGTGTTCTGCTCACTGAGAAGTTCAATATTCCACAGGTACAAGTACATGTTGCAGAAGGAGCTTTCTGGAAAAACAAGGTACCTCTGGCATGACATCCCCACAATGCGGAACATTTTGTGGTTTACAATCTACAGTGTTCTCCCAAGAAAATTTTGCCAGCTGGGTGGCATTAAGATACAGCCGGGTGATAGTAGTTGTACTATTTTGCAATATTGAAAAATGTTAGAGGTTATTGCCCACACCTGCCAGGACTGGTCAGACTGGTGGTCAGTGGGTACTTCATACCCACTGCTGGCTGTAGTGCTCACATAGTGCCTGTTCTAACAGGAGAAACAATGGTTTATTCTATTATAATAGGACTCTGTGGCAAGTAAAAAGTACCGGGTGGAGCACCAAGGAAATAGGTGCTGGGGGGGGAACAATGATCTACGATAGGAATGAGCATGTCAACAAAAATAAAAATCCATTCTATGTTGTTTCCTCTTGTAACAAATAAAGAGTTTAAAAAAAAAAAAATCCATCAACTCAAAGTACTGGCTATCATCACTTGTGGACTTGATTATTCAAAACTTTTCAATTGGTCTCCTAAAATACTGAGCACTGTACACTCATTTAAGACTTAAGTAAGTGATAAAGGGCAAGAGTAAATCAGAGCTGTCTTTATTTCATGTTTGTTCATTTTAAGGTTTTGATAAGCCGGCTTAGGTGAACATATAAAAGCCCTTTCCCACATAAAATATATCTGAAAGGAATGGCATTGACGCAATCAATGCCACATCGGAGAACATACAAAAATCAAGCAGCTTAGCAGTCCAAAAATATTATATGGCTCTTGCACCTCCCGAAAGCAGTTTGTTCAAATTTCTTGTACCTCTAAACAAAAACTTGTTTTTGCATTTAGCCTCAGACTCGACCAAACTGCTCCCATAGCCTGCCAGCATCTTCAATCACAAGGAGCAAAATAATTATTATTTATTTAGTTATAAGATGTCATTTCCCACGCAGTTGCCCTCAACTTTACTTGTTAAACAATGGACAGCCGTATAAACAGTAGCCAATGCACAAAACAGGCCGCACCTCATAGCTTCATAGTAAAGGCAAAAAATAGGTATATAAACCGAACTATACCCTTTCTTGAAAAGAGGTGTGTAGACATTCTGGTGTACCAATGTTGATTTTAACAGCTCCTAATAACAGAGCACAATACTAGTAATGCCATTAACTAAAGAACAGGGCCGTGGAAACTACAAATTCTCAATGTGATACCATAAAAGACATGCTTAATATGAATGGCACGGAATGAAAATCATCTTTACCTTGTACACTTCACTAAAACCACCTCGACCTAGTAGATGCAGTAATAAATAGCGCTCGTTCAATGTTGGGTGATCTTTAAATCTGAAAAATATGCATGCTACATTTAACACAACATTTTAAAACAATGTGACGTATAACAATGTACATTCACAGAAAAGCTCAAAATGACAGAAAAAACATTGTACAGAGATGTGCGGAAACCATTATTCTTTGGTTACCATAAATAAAATGAATTAGTGAGTTGATAGTCACATGGAATTGCAGTGCAATAGTTCATTTAACTAAAAACCCAAAATACTATATTCAGATTTCCCTACAGAAACTGGAAAACAATCCCATTTGATTTCAACCCATAAGGAATATCTCAGAACGTCTTAATTAAAGGAGTGGTTCACTTTGTGTTTCATTTTAATGTCAAAATATAGTAGATACTAAGAGGGTGATATTTGTAATTTAGATTAAATACCCATTTTGGATCACTAATTCAATATAATGAGGAGTCCTCTAAACAGAGAATCATTACTTTCAAGGAACTATTATATAAACTCAACTATTGTATATATCTAACAAAACATCAAACTAGGCAAGGAGCATCAATTATAAATATGACCCTACGGGTCTCTAACATCTAATATATAAATGTCTAGTGGCGTGTGTTAGTCTGTCTGTGGAAAAAATAAAACCAAGCTGCAGCGCCACCTGCTGGGCGGAGTTATACACTGACCTACTAAATTCTTTGTGTGTGTGGGGAAAAAAAATTCAGAAAGGGCTGAAATTTGGTATACTAAGATGTTTTTAATTTGTTAATTTAATTTGTTAATTGTTAAAAGTGTTTATAAAGATTTTTAAAAAATATATATATATTTCTTGAAGGAGAAGTGACAGTGGGGAGTGGTTGGTGGTTGCCGGGGGTGACAGTGGGGAGTGGTTGGTGGTTGAGGCCTGGGCTATGGCCCAAATGCATGACAAGAACCTTTTTAACACCTTAAGTAGCTTGATTTGACTAGAATGCATGAGTATCATGCACGGGTTAACTTGTGTTGGTATATTCCTTTAACAAAATGACCAAAATGGACCTTTAGGGGGGAATTTAAGTGACTGCGAGATGCCGCGATGACACCTCGCAGGAGAGATGTTACTAAAATCCCATGTTTATGGAACACGAGGGAAACAGAGACAAGTGCAGCAGCAACTTGCGCCTAATTGGAACTTCCCCTTAGTGTTTGTGTGTTATGTGAGGAAATTTATATTGTAAGCTAAATGGGCCAAGGACTGATGGGATTCATAAATGTTTTATGTACAGCGCTGTGGAACGGTGGCGCTAAATAATATAATAATGAATTATTTTATTATTATTAATAAATTTGTGCCAGAGAAAATCAGCTGGGTCATTTCCGGGGTCACTGAGCATTTAGCGTAGGGGGAAGATGACTGTACAAGCTGATATTCCTCATGTCCTGACCACATTTAACAGCATGTTTAATAATGATTGTAGTGCCCACCCTGTGATAACGTGGCCAGCATTACTTGGTCTGAATTCAGAAACAGGTCCGATTCCAGTCCAACTCATTTACAGGTCGTGTCTTCCAAAACAGTTTAAAATTACTTAATATGAAATGTATAATACTTCTACCTTCTGGTACTTGACAGGTGCACATTTTTAGACATTATAGGGAAATTCAAATACAGATTTGGAGGTGCTCTAGTTTATAAAGACTCCACGAAAAAAACCCAAAACGTTTTACTTAACAAATACACCTATGTATCCTTACTGTGAATTATCTTCATTGTTAATTCTTTTCAGCTCTCGTATATGAAGATTTCGAACTCTTTCCAAACGTTCCAACTCTGCCTGTATTTCTGCTTCTTCCTGCATGAATGAAAAATTGCTACATTATATTGACGGACATGGTTACTACGTTATGGAAAGGATTTAGACATTTTTCCTAACAAGTAATCGTTATGGAATAAGGTATGGCGTATGGGAAAGGAAGAACAATTGACCTTCCGCTCCAAATCTATCCAAGGAAAATGTGATTAATTCAATATCAATTCACTGCAAATTATTTTTCATAAATAAATGTGCATAATATGTGATATTTCATTAGGTGTTAAACATGCAAACAGAGGATTTCTGTACTTATTGTTAAATCCATCTGGGTGATACTGCTACCTTGGGGTTGTGGTAAGGGTGCAGGAGTTGGGCACTTAAAGGTTAACCTTTCTGAAACTGAAGCTCCCCCTCTCCCAACATCACTGGTCCACAGATTACAATTTGCAAATCCTCAAAGCATAGGGTAACATGAGAAAAATAACCAAACACAAAGTCCAAACAACTGGACACTGTAATGGGAGTGTTCTCCAGATGCAGTTGGAGGAATGGATTTAACGGAAAGGACAAAACTGTCTTTTCTCCTGCATCCTATCTGGTGTACAATTGTCTAGCCAAAGAAATGGCTAAAAGAAAAGTTATTTTCCAAGTCAAGTTGTTCAAGCCAAATGTCTTCAATGGTTAAACGGAGGAAGCTGAAGGGCCGAATTAAAAGATAAAATTCCATGAAGCGTTTGCACCAAACCAAATCCTTCCAAATCCTAAAATAGCTGCGTGCAGACGATTTTTTGGGATTTCAAATTATTCTGAATAACTCGGACAAACCTTTGGCTCTCAAGATCCTGTGACATAAGGTCCCACAAAGGATGTCACCAACCAGGGCGTACTACCATCCTTTGAAATCAGCGTACCAGGCTGTCCGTGGCCAATTTGGAGTCATGAAGATGACTGCAACTGGCCTTCTTCATGACTCAAGGGAGCATTGGAATTAGATGGAAGACATAGACCAGCCTGAAGTTCAAAAGGTACCTTCATGGCATCAGCTAGAGCTGCCAACTGACCCCTGGCCCTGAAGGAGAACATGGACAACTTGTTGGTGTACCAGGAAACCATCATGTCCACCTCCTGCTGACCTATCCTTTAGGCCAACAGACCACTCTCCCAGGAGAATGGAGAGCCTGCTCAGAAAATTGGCCACCCATTTCTCCACCACTGGGATATATACGCCGCCGACTAAACATGGATGCAGGACTGACCGTGACTGGCAGAGTGTTCATCACTGCTCTGAGCGCCAGAATGTTGATAGGGAGCTTGGCTTCGTCCCTGGACTAAAGACCCTGCAAGTGAAAGTGTAATGATACCATCCCTATCCCTAAAGACTGGTGTCTGTGGTAACAATGGTCCAGCAGAGAATGGAAAATGGGTGACCCTTGTTCAAACGGTCTTCTCTCAACCACCACCAGAGACACAGGCACGTCTCTAGGAACAGTGAAATGAGCTGAGAATCCAACCGAAGGTGGACCTCTACTATCTCACAAGACATTCAGCTAAAACATCCGAGAGTGGAACCTAGCATACTGCATCACATTGACTGTGGAGACTATCTTTCCCATCAACTTCATGTATAGCAGAACTGAAGGATGTTTGAGGGACAGAATTCTCCTCTCCAAAACCTGGAAGAAAGTCCCTCTGCTATCGGATGTCAAAGATTAGACCCAGAAATACCATGGTCTGATTTGGAACCAGGTAATAACTTGATAATTCAAAATCCCTCTGTGCGATTTCAGTAGCTGAGCTGTCCTGTGTAGGTAAATCTGCATCAAGTGGGCCCGAGAAGTAGATTGTCTAGGTCAATGTTGATTACCTGATATCTCAACAGGGCCGAACTTGGACTCGTGGTCCAAAGATTTCTTGGACTCAGTAACTGCATTCCAGGTTTGGGAGAAGCACTCACCTGGCAACTAGAGCTTTTTCAAGGACCATGTGCAGGACCAGGAGTACATGGAGCCTCATGTCTAAACCACAGGTCCCTATGAGCCCAGTACTCCTAGTGGCAGTCCAGAGGTTCAAGTTAACTAATTCAAATATCTCTTTCAGAGCTAGGGAGTGCCGCTCCATACATCAACCTGAGCACTCATGTGAGCAGGGGATGAATGGTATAGTCCGACTCCAGTAGCGGCACCTATTTTGGAAATGCCACGCTAAACAGTGTTCGACTTTAGCCAGCACTGTTTAGCGCGGCATTTCCTAGATGCTCCCTGCTGGTACAGAATGACTTCTGCACCAAGAACTCCTCACTGAAGCCCAATTCCACTACCTGGGGACCCTGGGAAAGGGGTAAGATGCCATGAAGGCATCATCTTCTCCTGTGCACCTAAGCACTCACACACTCCTGCACGGGAGTGCGATAGGCACAATGCTGCGATCGCAGCACCTGACATGAACAATACATGCAAATAAGGTAAATACCTAAACAGGGCTCTATAAGAACAGCTCAACTCTTTATACACTTAAGTAAAAACAGAGTAGCAGTAGGGTTGGTAGAGGGGAAGAGCTCCTCAAGATAGTTGTGTCCCCCAGATGCAAAAGAAATAGACTACAAGGACACCCTACGCTGCTTCTAGCATCCACTTTAACTTGTCTCCTTTAATGACTTTACTTAAGCATGAATGTTGTTGTATTATATGTTTTATTAACAATTCATTTTTATTCATCCTATGACAGGTGCAGCTGTACTACTGTACTCTTGCATCCAATGTCTACTTGACTAACATATTATATGCATTGTTGATTGACTTTATAGGTCCACCTTCTAAATGAGCTTGCTCAATGGTGCTTTCCTGGATAAAAAAAATTATATGTGGCCCAAAAAAAATCTAAGTAAGACAAATTCAGTGAAGTGAGATACATTTCTATTGCAACACTAAAGACCTGAAAAGCCCTAGCAAACCAAAATAAGTATCTCACTAGAGTGATTCAGCTTTTATGAACACTGTATTTTTCTAGCTGCAAGAGCAGTGTTTAGTCACTGTGGGGTGAAACAACCTTTAGAGTCATTGTAGCTAGTGACGGCATGAAATTAAAGACTAATCTCAGTTGTTCATGCTAGTGGACTCATCGTAACATTATAAACCCTTGTTCCCCAAACAACGTGTGGCATTAAATGTTATATGTTTAAGCTATGTGCAAAGCCGTGTGCAATACAAAAGGGCGCTAAACACTGGCACAAATGTAAAGAGAGAAATATATAAATGATATTTATGCGCTAGACATATAGTTACCAGGCACTACACCTGTGTTTTTGAGATACACAGGACACTGATGACACACTCTGTATCTTTGCCAAGATATCATTTGAACCTGTGCATTTTGGTAGCTGAATGGTTAAAAGTTGGAAAAGCTGCTCTAGAAATCCATTACACCATGCAACCCAGCCGGTTTTTTTTTGTTTTTTTTAGCAGAGGGTACACTTTAGAAAACAAACTGATTTTGACAAGTAACATTTATTGTCCCCAAAAATGGGTTAATCAGCCCTATTGTTGTCTGCAAAGGAAAACAGCTTCCTCAGGTACCCAAATCAATTTAGCCGCTGACTGATTCAACAGGCAACAGAAGGAAACTAAATCAGCAGTCATTGTTCTGAATACCATTTATGGATTTTGCTTGGTGCATGCAATAGGAACGTTATAAAACATTGGCAGGCGTACCTTTTTCAAATGTCCAAGTCGAAGCTTAAAAATTTCTTCCTGCTCATGGTATTCAGCAGGGGTTAACCTGAGTGAGCAATGAACAAATCTATGAGACAACAATGCAGCGTTAATATTTATAATATCAGTCTTAATAATTTTACATTTCTGATGACCAGGCTTAAAAGGACATCTCAACCTTTAGTGGAGTTTTCCATAATTAACTCTGCTTATCATGTACAGCAAATACTGCTCAATATCATGCTGGTTTTCCCTGCAGTGACACTGCAATACAAGCACACCACATAGCCGTCAATAGAGCTCTTCTGTACAGCTATGGGTGAACTTGCCGTATAACTGCCCTCCCCCCTATTTGCTATACTTTGGGAGAATAATCCATTAACAGACCTTCCATTAAAGGTAAAGTTGTTCTTTAATCGCTATTTTCCTGTAGCAATAGCACAGGAGCCATCCACAGTCCACACATAGTTTACAGATGACATTTAATCATTTTTAAGGATATTGGACCATAAAGTTCTTGGAAAGGAATAAAATGACCTCACTAACTAGTCCCTGCTCCAGCTCAAGGAAAGTTAGAAGTCGTTATTTAAAACAATGAAAGAAAAAGGGAGTGAAGGTAGCGGCGCAAACAATTTTACATTTAAGAAGACAATCCCTGGAATAAACTACAAAGCAGTGGTAATTTCTAATGTAAATATACTGAATATATGAACACCGCTTATATCATTACAAATACATTTACATCAGCATCCCAAAAATGTGAGATACCTGTAATCAACGAAAGGTATTGATAAGCAGCAACTTACAACTGGGGTAAACTAGGTTTCACAAAGGGGTCATTTTCTGCCCCATTGACAGCTTTGTTTTTCCTCTGCTTTGGTTCAGAATTGGCGGACGGGGTCTGGGCATTGTTGGTAGACGGGGGTTTCCGCTTGGCTAGCAGTTTTCTTTGTCGCTCAATGTCTTCTCTTTGCTGATTCACCCATTCCTGCTGCCTGCAAAACAGCAGCAGATATAAGCATATACCTGAATAAATAATACACCGAGAACGCCTTGAAATAAATATGCCCTGAATTCTGTTTCCAGGCAACAAATACACGTATTGTTTGTTCTCTCTGCTGCATGTGTCATTCACTGGGTCTATTTAATGGAAGACTTTGAAGGGGAAAAAACTTGGCCTATTCCACCCTCCTGTATGATTTGAAGAGGACCAGTCACAATTAACATCTACTTACTAAAATGCCTAGATTATTCTAGCATTTTACAGAAATGCCAACTTTATTCAGTCTTCATTGTATTTCAATGATATAAAATATTATCCTCCTTAACCTCCTTTAACAGGTTTAATACCGCACCAATTAGACAAATTCCCATCAGATGCTTTTGAGTGCACAAATGTGGGTCTATATAGGAGTGACTGCTATTTGTGGGGCAATCCAACAGTCTGAAACGTATATTGTGCGTGTGTGTAAAATAAAATATATCCTGAAAATCAAGATGCGCAATACAGTTCTAACTTGATTGGACTTACGTCACTACCAACCAGTCACTACTACCTTGTGTGTCTCACTGTGTGTGGCCAGCTGAAGAACTCCCACACACACTTATGTCACATGACTCATTGGGGGGTATTCAATTGTTGCTTTTAACGCGCTAAAACAAAAAAACCGAGCGCTCGAAAAATATTACAGTTTATACGGTAATATGCGCGTAAATACCGTTAATACGGTAGTTTACTCGCTGAATTTCATCTCGCAGCTCAGGGAGCTGCGAGATGAAATTTAGCGAGTAATTACCGTATTAACGCTAATATTTTTAGAGCGCTCGTTTTTTTTTGTTTTAGCGCGTTAAAAGCAACAATTGAATACCCCCCATTGTGTAAGTATTCCATGATGGAATAGTCAGTGAAAGGAAAAAGGGGGGACACAGCGTATATAAATAGGTCACCCGATAAGCTCCATTCACATGTAGGTGGTGGCAGCATATTTCTCACCCATATTAAAGTCTACTTCTCAACTACCAACAGTGCATGCAGCCATTCTTTAGACTGAAACAATTATATTTAGGAGAGTGCAGCCCATTAATTAACTAAGAAGTTGAGGCATCACTAAAGCACAATACACCTCAGTAAGGCCAGTAGTATCCAATAATGCGATAGGCTGAATATTGGTTCAGCACGTAAAATGGCACATCTGTGTATAGGTACACTATAGTAAGGATGAACAGAGAAGTAGCTCCATTTGTGCTATGACTTTTATCATCAGTATTGCTATGTAGTGAGGGGATTATCTAACTTTAATAAAACTAACAGGAGGCACTTGAGGAGGAAAGGGGATTGTGGGGGAAGAGACCAAAACATGGCTGTGTAGTTCATGCTAAGCCCTGCGTGTTTAGGCCCTGGGTACACAGAAGCACTAGTCATTCCACTTTAAAACGCCATGTTCATTCATGTGCAAACTCTGCACAGCAATCATTTTATGCCTTGCAGAAACAGACGATCAGTGCATATGGGTTTTAAGAAAACATGACAGGTCAATAGCCCAACTATTATTAATCAGTTATGCATATTTATTTATGTATTATTATTTTTTTAAAAAAACTGTTAGACCATTTGTTTCAGCATAACCATCAATGATTCCTAAGCTGTGCTCAGTTAACCCAGCGGTAAATGAGGCATTTAAAACAAACAGCCCAGAGTCTTCAGGACGTCTTTAAAAATAGATAATGTACGACATAAAAGTTTTATATATGCATCTCATAATATGTAAATTTAACAACTGCTGTTATGCAGTAAACTTGCATTTGGAGCCAAGTGATATATCTATACACAAAGTTACAAAATATTCAACAGATATTCTGGTGGATGTAACAAGATTTCTATAACTCTACTTCAATTAATAAAATTGGGGTGGAGGTGCCGCTATATTCACCTAACATATGCCTCTTTGGTTTACAGCTAGAGGATATGGTCATTAGACTGACACGTCAATACTTAATAAATGTGTTTATGTTAGCTAGGGTTTGTATAGTTAGACAGTGAATTGGTACAAATACCTTGTTTTGCTTTAAACAGCTGCTTGCATATGGGCAATAGCTGATGCTTTTCTGTTTGTGTTGTGAATGTATAAATGGTTTGAAAAATAGAAAATACACTGGATTTTCACGCCCAAAAAAAAATTACTTAAAATACAGGCTTCCAGAACCTCAGTGAAACATAATTTGAATATGATTGTTTCTTGCTGAGAGCCCTAGAGGGGCCCAGTAAACCTTCCTTAGCTGATCGTCTGCCAGTAAGAAACACATCATCATTTGGCACCTGAGCGACAATTCTAGAATTCCATAACAAAAGACTAACTTGACAAGGTTTTGAAAAGCAAATCCATCTGTCCACTGTTCAGTAAAGGAGGCCCCATGCCGGACGGTGGTGAAATGTCCCAGCCGCAATCGGTCCTGCATGCTCTTCTCTCTGCTTGCCAGTTTCTCCTGAGTGCTCTGCATTAAACAAGCAAAACATCCCATTGGTGTTTGGCACAAAATTTACCCCGATGTCCAACAGCAAGACAACCCCATCCATCTAATAATAATACAGCAACAAGAAATGATGTACCATAAAGTAACTGTACTCAACTTTGAGGGACTTAATATTTGAAAATGTTTAAAGGGTGTCCAACAGCTACATATAGTGGGGGCAGTCATATTGGATCTCTGTGTTGGCTGTATTCTCTACGACATTAGTTCTAAACACAGAGCTAGACCACTATATGTAAGTGATGGGGGCACTTTAATACAAATTTGTAGTTTTATGAAGTGTGCACCTGTTTACATTCATGAATCAATTTCCTATATTTTTCTTTTAATCACCTACTACAGATTTCAGGTGTGCCTTGTTTTGTAATAACACGGTGGTACCCTTGTAGACTACAATGATAATGAAACCCACTACTAAAGTTTTGATGCAGGTATTGTGTTTCTATACCTCACAACACACCTAGATGCCCTCAACACAAATCACAATAGGAGATACAAATAGTTCTACCCACAACTAGCAGTACTGTGGGGTCTCATGTCAGGGTAGCACACAATTCAGGAAACCTCACCAGTAGCATCAGACCTTCCAATTCTGTTATTTGTGGGGAAAGGGGTGTAAATTACAATTGTATTTGTTATTTAAATGTTATTTATAAAATGGTACACATCCATGGTTTACCAATCAAAAACACAAGATGCAATTCGGTCAACTGGTACATAAACATACAAGTAATTCTATGTTTCTATACTGGGCTTTAGGTAAGGAGTCTTTATGGCTTACAAAGAGTTATATCTGTAGTCATCAGAACTCACCTTTTCAATAAGAAGTTTTTTGCTCATTGAAATACATTTATTCAATCTCTCTTTGTATTTTTCGAGAATTTTTTGCTGTTCGTCTATCTGTCGGCGAAGGTCACAGTTTGTCTGCAATGAAAAAGAGGGATAAAAACCCTTAAAACAACGTTATACATAGCAGCTTTCAGGGCAGTCTAATTTACTTTGTAATTATATCATTACCACACCTGGGAAGTCCATGCCAGAAATGTGTCCAATTTAATTCTTTTCACAGGAAGTGCAACAAATTGATTATAGTGGCTCATCATCAACCTCAGTGTCATTAAACACTAGGCAATTACTCAGTCCTCCTCCAAGCACTTACATTACTCCTACATCTCACCACGTCCACTACGGAATGTTCCTCAGGAACATCGCGGCCAATTGAATCTGTCACTGTTTGTGATGTCACCACAAAACTGAGGTAAGAATGAAGAGCCCTGAGCAATGAAATCATTTTTTTTTTGTTTTTCCTTTCAGAACGTCATTTATATTTATATTTTTCTTCACACATATTCACACAATATTCTAACTGGTCCGGCTGGAGCAGACATAAACAGCTGTCATTGTTAGATATGAACAAGAAAATTAGACCAGTCCCAGTTGGGGCAAATATACATTGTAGATAGATAACCTGGCACAACCTGTTTAAGAACCTTGATGAGGTATGCAGGGGCATGACGGTGTGTTGAAATGGTATAATTGAAACCAGTTCATGAATTTTACTGGCATAAGTGACATCTCAGCCATATTCATTACAACTGCTTGGCTAGTCATTTTGTTTTAGGTGGATTACACTAAATCATAATAGATTACACAAAGGTGTTGTAGGGGCTACTCTCCACATTCCCATGAATATTATATGTTTAAAACAGCAAGTGGTAGTAGCAGACAGATGGCACGCTGGGCAGTTGCCCGGGGGCCCCACAAGCATAGGGGTCCACATAGGCTTGCAATCTTTTCAGTATATTATTGCTGGAGATTTATTCAGAATCTTCAAACCCTCTTTATTAAACCGTTTAGGTGGACTAATCACCTCAGTAGCAGCTGTTCTCTAAACATGCGATCTTGCAGCATAACTTCAATTAACGAATGCATAACTTCACCTTGATGAAATGAACGTACATGTACTTATTATACTGTACAATTATTACTTATAGGGTCCCAGTGCACCGCTATGCCCGGGGCTAAGACGGCCCAGTAGCATTGGATCATTAAAGATGGCCATATATGTTACAATACAATCTTTTAATGGAATTGTAAGTAAATTCAAAACATTTGTGGGCGGCAATAGATTACAGTATTTCCAAATCGATTCAGATCTCTACATATCGTATGTAAACTGTTAATCTGAAATGGTTCAGTTGAAGTTCTTTGAAATGTACAAACAAGTCATGCAGCAAAAGTCTAATGATATTGTAAGGTGACAAGCAATAGTCTAATCAATTTAAAAATAAATAAATTGGAATCGCAATGTGTACGACGTAACCTAACAAGTGTAAAGCCAATCATTCCTTCTAAAACATGAACACTTGCTGCATTTATGCCAGCCTTAGGAGAGACCTCTTATCATAACTTGAGAGTTCTTAGAAATTTGAAATTAAATCAATGGACATCCATAAAGCCCTTAGGTTTGTCCTGCCATGAAGTCCACCCAACACTTCATTTTTAGTGGCAAATAAAGTAAAACAATTCAATGAAAATATTCCTACTTATCCTGTTAAATTCAATTATGGGGTAAAAAGCAATCTGAGATAAAGATTTGTGATGGCAAAATAGAGCGAACACTTGGGAAAACTGGGATATATGGGAGGCCAATATCTTAATGATCTCTACTGAAAAATAAGCATTAAAAAGAGCCTGTCACAAGAAGGTCCTCTGATGTTATATGTTTGCCTTATTACATAGTGCTATGTGGATTGTGCAGTTAGTAAATACAAAACAGGGTCATATTGAGAGTGTTATTTATGTGCGGTGCCCTCTCTCTGCCTCTTGCACATACAGCAGGAGAGCGGTCAGCTATAGAGGGAGACGGCCCAAGACACTCCCAGGATAGTGGACAAGGCACTATGTAGTAAGCATATTAAGATCAATACCCTGCAGTGAAATTTATATATTTATATATATATATATATATATATATATATATATATATATATATATATATATATATATATATATATATATATATATATATATATATATATATATATATATATATATATATATATATATATATATATATATACACACACACACACACATATATATACACATATACATACACACACACACACACAAGTTAACCCGTGCATGATACTCATGCATTCTAGTCAAATCAAGCTACTTAAGGTGTTAAAAAGGTTCTTGTCATGCATTTGGGCCATAGCCCAGGCCTCAACCACCAACCACTCCCCACTGTCACCCCCGGCAACCACCAACCACTCCCAACTGTCACTTCTCCTTCAAGAAATATATATATATTTTTTTTAAATCTTTATAAACACTTTTAACAATTAACAAATTAAATTAACAAATTAAAAACATGTTAGTATACCAAATTTCAGCCCTTTCTGAATTTTTTTTCCACACACACTATGAATTTAGTAGGCCAGTGTATAACGCTGCCCAGCAGGTGGCGCTGCAGCTTGGTTTTATATTTTCCACACACAGACTAACACACGCCACTAGACATATATATATATATATATATATATATATATATATATATATATATATATATATATATATATATATATATATATAAATATATAAATATATATATTCTTTATATACATATACACACACACATCTTAAGAGACAGAGGGAACTTAATTTAGATTGTAATCAAAAGTAAGGGAACTTAGAGGAAATTAATAATGGTAATAGGAAAAAAAATTAATAAAATTGAGGAAAAGGTCATTGAGACCAACCACAGGAAGTTTTACAAAATAATGATAATAACGATAACAGAGCAAGAAGGTGAAATAAACTTAGTAAGTCACCAAAATGAAGAATGCTTTTAAACAATGCCTGGAATAAGAAACATGATTAACATGATTTTTTTTTCAATAAAAAACACCCCTCAACCTTACAAGGGGAAGGAATGGAGCCACCTTCCTTTTAGAACATATGAGGCATCGGGAGAAGAGAAGGACTGTGCAGGATCTAAAGAAAAACCTAAACCACTATCTACTTTACGCAATACAGTTAATTCTCAATTCACGCAGGTTCCACACCAAACACCCTCTTTTTTTAGAAAGAGATCTGAAGTATGCACAATCAGATCAGAAACAGGTATTATCCTTTATTTATAATGCGTCACAAGATTTCTGCAGCTCCGTACACAGTACAAACAGCTGACCATACAGGGTAAGACCGTACAGAACAATAAATGAGTAAAACCAAGACTCCAATAGTTCCAAGCACAGCTGGTACAGTGACGTTGGATGAGAAGAATAGAGGCAGGAGGGAAGAGGACCCTGCTCGTAGGAGCTTACATCCTAAAGGGAGGGCACAAAGGGAGTCAGTGGAGGAAATCACGTGCAGGAGTAGCGAGTACAGGGGAAGAGAGGAGACCGAGCAGGGAGATGGTTAGGTGGAAGGCTGGTAGGCTTTGAGGAACAGATGAGTTTTAAGTGCCCCTTCATTTCCAGATAATACAGCAATCCCAATAGGGACAAAAAGAACTCTGTCAGATGGATAGGTAAGAGACGATAAGGCCTTCAAAAGAAAAACTCTACTACAAGTAGCTCACTAAATCTTATTTCAAATTGGTTTCAATTATCGTTTGATAAAGATTTTAATTTGTTAAAAAAAAGCCTGTCACATTTAACCTAAATAACTTTTAGTAATTTAACCCTGAAAAGACATTTCTAAATATGAGAAGCAGAATTAAAATTCCACAATAAGGTAGTTTATAGTAAAACTTGTAACAAGACTGAGGTGAGTGGGGAATAAAAAGTAAGATTTCCCTGTGTTCTGAATAAACGGCACTTATGTGGATATGTATATTGAGTCGGTATAATGGAACATAAGGTGTTTAATAAATATATATATTTTAAATTTAATTGTCCTATCAAGAATGGCTCTCGATGAATCTCTAATAAGAAACAGATTATTAAATTAAGCAAACAAGCGAGGTGAGATTGTATTACCTGTCAAATAAAAATACATAAGAAGAGGCTCAAATGAGAGAGGGAGGCTTCCATAGTGCATTACTACTTTGGTTTTTTTTTTGTTTTTTTTCTAAGAAACAATGAACCAGAATGTTAAAATCAACAGCACCAATCTCCAAATTCAGATTAGCCAAGCTTTTCGTGGAGTTCTTTAAAATGCAATACCTAACAAGACTTCAATAATGAGGGGGAAAAATGCTTAATGTCAGGCAGGAAACTAAAATGTGTGTTGAATTGGTGAGAGTAAAATGAAATTGCCTTGAATGTGTGGTTCTTTTGTATATAGCAGCTGTATCACACATTACGATTCATCTGTGCAAACTAATTGTGCTACCAGCAGTAGCCAATAAAATAACCTGCTCTGCCTTCTGAAGTCATCCTCTGACTCTAAATTGCTAACATTTACTGTCAATTCCTTGCCTATTTATCTGTGCAATAGTTATTTATAGAAGATGCACTGATGGTTATTTATAGTAGGACTATTCTATGAGAAGTATAGCAGCCCAGGATGAGCTGCACAGACTGCTATGAAAACCGATATTGTAGCTAACCCTCTAAAAGAAGCAATCAGAACGCGGCTGAAACAGCCAAGGACATTACAAGGACTCCGCGGTAAACCATCATAAAAAAGGGCAGAGCTTGTGTGCTATGATAAAACCCAATAGTAACAACACATTGTTTTACACGGCTGTTAGGGAAATCTACATGGGGCAAGACTGTCCGACACAGAATCACACAGGTAAAGTGATAGTCGGATACACAGTGTTGCGTAAGTAACTCATGTAACAGGAATTAAACAATAGTTGAAACTATTTTTTCTACAGCTATTAGCAAAGTAATCTGCAAGCGCATAGAAATATTTGCATTGGACCCCAACAAACATCTAATTATGTTTCGACAACATCAGGGAACATTTACAGGGTTTTTGCTGTAAAATTAAATGGTTAGACTAGGTCTTATTAATAGAAAGATACAAAGTGTTAACTACGATTTATCTCACTATAAATTAATTCATTTGTTGTCACGATCCTCACTTTGCTTTATTAATTAAATAAGGCTTACAGCTCATTATACTATTGCACTAAAGAGACTTCTTAAAAAGTGAACCCTACTGGTCTCTTAATTTCACTTTAGAAGTTGAATGTTGTAAATGTTTAATGATGTAAAAGATATATTTACTTTCTTTGGTTGAGTCAACAGATCTGTTTACGCAGAAATGTATTTCAAATCGACTTTCAAATGGATGTTAGTTTGCTACAGAGTCTGACTAGTATTTTCCTTTTGACATCTTAAGAGTTTGGTCTTAAGAGTTTAAGAATATTTTTTTTTTTCCCTTTGGAGGGTCCCCCAATTGTAATAAGCATTACAATATTGTGAACTAGCTCAGAGGCTCAGATACTTAGCTAAAAAACAAACAAACAAGAAAGCTTGAGTACCACTATTCTAGGACACAACTAGTTAAAGAGTGAAAAAAGATAGAGGGTGTGTGTTTACTAAACCGCCAGTTAAAAAAAGTGGAGATGTTGTCTATAGCAACCAATCAGATTCTAGCTGTCATTTTATAGAATGCACTAAAAAAAATGACAATCTGATTGGTTGCCACAGGCAACATCTCCACTTTTCAAAACTGCAGTTTAGTAAATATACCCCCAGGGCTTCTTCATTCATAGACACAGGACATTACATGACTTTAAAATATACTTCACCACTCCTTTGTCCATCAGTAAGGTAATTATAAATGGATATGATAAAATGACGCAACTTTAGGACATTCAGTTGTTTGGCCGGTCCTTCCATATAGAATTTAATTTTAGAAACAAGCCACACAATATGGTACCATATATATGTACATACCGTCATTATTGTACATACACAAATGTGCCAAAGCAGTAGAGAATGACAAAAGCACAATTGCTCAGTGTCATTTTTTCTTCAGGAATATTCTAAAATGTTACTCACCCTGAGCAAGTCATCTATTCTGCCTTCTTTTTTTTCGAGATCTTGGTTTTTATTACTTTCTAGAGCAGCAAGTTTCAGCATTGTGAGATCCGTCTAGAAGAAATGTATACATATATATGTATAGAATGATTTCTATTTCACAGAAAAAAAACAAACCAAATAAAAATGGATGTCCTCCCAAAGTAAATATTCAACAGTAAATTTACCACTCCTCTGTTGGCAAACAGCAGAGTGCTAATGTCTGGGACTCCTACAATTCGGGAGGTGGTCACCCCCTTCCCTAATGTGACAAATATCCTACTGGGCATAAGAATTTTCCGTTTCAGGCCTCTGACAGTGTTGGGAGCATTGATTGGATGGTTGCAGCATTTGTAGGGCTTCAATGGGCAACAGCTTAACTTGTTTATTCTATATGAAGCATCACTATGATTGTTTCACCAAGGTAATATAATTGCGTTCAATTTCCCAGCGCTGGTTAAAGCGGATGCCCATCTTCATTTATCTTTTTAAATTAGCTCTTAAGTATGGTTATACAGCTGTAGTAAAAATTGGTTACATGACTGATCGGCTCTATTAATCTCTGTTTGCTTGATTGCGGAGAACATTAGATGAAGTTCATAAATGTTTTAGAGCAAATGTGACAATATAACAGCTTAAAATGAAACAAGGAACTACTGAAAATCTAACAGTCTTTTTTATTTTCAATCTATTCACACTGGAAATGTGAAGCGAAGGAAGTATTGGGGACTAGAGGGAGGGGGGTATCTTTGGGAGCAACTTGCTGGCAAAGATGGTCTCAGGTTCAATGTATCCCCAGTATGTCAAACAATTTCCCCTCATAACATGAATAAACATAGGATACACTTTTTATTAAGTAAATGACCTAGTATAAAGATGCTATGTATCACAAAAGTGGAGTTTGTTTTTAAATCTCACCAAGGTCTCTCCGATACTAGACTTGTAAAATGTTGTCTTCTAGTAGGGAGCAAGGAAGAGAGTTGTGTGACAATTCCTTCAAGCCCAAACTCACTGAAGACATCTGAAAGCAGCATTGTGCAAGAAGTGTAATACTTACTTGAATTTGTTTATAGGATAACTGTTTCGTGGGTGTAAGGAGATGGTCCCCAAACGCTAATGCAGTGGGAGAAGGACTGTTCTGTCGAACCTTAAAAATAATAAAAAAAAGAAGAATATGATTTTGTTATATAATAATATATATTTCTAGACATATTTTATGAGGAAGCTTTGGAAAAGATTGGTTTGTATAAATGTAATATACAAGTTGGATGTACAAACGTTGTTTCATATAGAAGTGTGTTTGACAGCACAGTATTCCCACATCAGTTTAACAGATATTTAACAATGTTACCCTGTACCATGGCGGGAATCTGCTGCTTTGCCTCTATAACTCTCAGTCTGTGACTTGACCCCATTCCCTTCCTCACATCATAACACCAGCCCTCGCATTACTAACAGAATCACATCACTGCCTCCTGCAAGCTGCTGGGGGCATTCCTATGATCAGTCTGGTTACCTACACCCACTACAAAACTGGGGACACACAGGGAAGCAGGAAACCAAGAATCATAGCAAAACGATGGCCTGACCCTAGCGAAACAACTTCAAAATGATTCCAATGGTGAGAATACTGACTAAAAGGCTGGTCAGAGACCAACGGCACTGCCAATAAAGCCACTTACATTATAGGTGTATATTAAATATGGTTTGGGCAAACCTGGGGTACCGTTACAAGGAAACACAGACCTCAAACTTAGGGCAAGATTTATACCTAATAATCAAGCATTAGTTTTCATTAAGCAACACAGACAAATAAAAAAATATTTTACATATATTCATTTTAAATGTGTAAACAAAAATTAAAACAAATGATATTATATATATCTGGCAGTAATCGCTATAAGAACACAGAGAGATGAGACTCACAGAAGATGACGGTGTGGAATGTGAGTGAGAATTCTGTGGGGACCGTATTGAAGGAGGTAGACCTCTTACAGGACTGGAACCATTCCCAGCTTGGTACTGAGGAGACAAAAGGCAGGAAATGATCACTGCACTGTGGAGTAACAGTTTGTAATGTACATTGAGTCCCGGCACAATGAATATTTCCCGACTCTTCTCACTTGTGCTCCAAAGTGAGCTTAAGTCTGTCCTTCCGACAACTATACAGACAGCAGCCAGGCATCATCATCATCATCATCATTTATTTATATAGCGCCACTAATTCCGCAGCGCTCACATCAGTCCCTGCCCCATTGGAGCTTACAGTCTAAATTCCCTACAGACAGACAGAGACAGACAGACAGAGACACACAGACAGAGACAGACAGACAGACACACAGACAGACACACAGACAGACACACAGACAGACACACAGACAGACACACAGACAGACACACAGACAGACACACAGACAGACACACAGACAGACACACAGAGAGAGACTAGAATCAATTTTTTTTTTTATTGCAGCCAATTACCCTACTAGTATGTTTTTGGAGTGTGGGAGGAAACCGAAGCACCCGGAGCAAACACAGGGAGAACATACAAACTCCACACAGATAAGGCCATGGTCGGGAATCGAACTCATGACCCCAGTGCTGTGAGGCAGACGTGCTAACCACCACGCCACTGCACTGCCCAAATGTCACACAGTTACCACATGACCATGATCGGAGGGGGAGCGCCGTCACCACACGGTTACAGGATAGGTGTACCCGATTTTTCTGCATGAAGAATGGCAGCAATTGGATATAATGCTGCAATCGAAACCCTCCTGGAGTAATTTTATACTCGAATTTCCTATAGTGGTACATTTTAATTTAATTGTCCCAGTACGTGCTTTATAGGGAAATGAATACACAATTAGTATCGTCACTTATTTTGCCAAACAACTTAGTAAATGCTTAAACTTATGCGGAAATAAAAATGTTTAGAAGGTGGAGTTACCACTAAAGGTCTCTGGCCAAGAACGACTTTTATGGGTCCAGTGCAATATGTCTACAGCTTGTGTGGCGAGGAAGCATTAGATAGCACAGAGGCAACCTGTGGCTGTCCAGGTTCTAGTATGGCCAACAGATCTAGTAATTCCAAAAAGCAGTTTGCCCAATATACAGTGCTGCATAAGCCAGAATGGTATTGAGTCAATTTGTGACAATAAATACTTTTGACTTGATACAATCCATGTCCTGCATATGGGCAAAATCACCGGCATTAGAAGAATATTTGATGCCTGTTACATCTGTATATTAAACACACATTTTACTAAAACGTGTATGCAGCTCTAGGAAAGCTGTATATATATTACAAGTTAACCCGTGCATGATACTCATGCATTCTAGTCAAATGAAGCTACTTAAGGTGCTAAAAAGGTTCTTGTCATGCATTTGGGCCATAGCCCAGGCCTCAACCACCAACCACTCCCCACTGTCACCCCCGGCAACCACCAACCACTCCCAACTGTCACTTCTCCTTCAAGAAATATATATATATTTTTTTTAAATCTTTATAAACACTTTTAACAATTAACAAATTAAAAACATCTTAGTATACCAAATTTCAGCCCTTTCTGAATTTTTTTCCCCACACACACTAAGAATTTAGTAGGTCAGTGTATAACTCCGCCCAGCAGGTGGCGCTGCAGCTTGGTTTTATTTTTTCCACACACAGACAGACAGACTAACACACGCCACTAGACATTTATATTATAGATATGCATAATGGTGTCAAATATGAAGTTAGACTGTCCGTTTATTTTGGCGAGTGCCCCTCTAAGCCCCGTATTGTAAACTTACATCAAAATAGTCGCTAATCTTGTGACCACGGCCGCCGCTATTCTTTCCTACAGAAAGGAAAAAGTTTTTGTTATAAACAACAATCTCAGGCATGTTAGATGGCAGGTACGATAGCTCCCTAATCTGTTCCAGCATTTGTACTTCTCCACACGAGGATATATGTTCCTGCATTTACTTCCTCTGGTACTCACTTCAATACAGTTATTGTGTCGTTTTAAAAGTGTATGCAGGTACTACCTAATGTATGCACATACATGCCACTAGTATCAATGATAATATAACCTTACAGAACAAAAAAAAAAGATTTATCACATTAGATATGTAATATTTGCTACACAGAGTTTGGATTCACAGAATCAGCGTTATTTATAAAAACATAGGAAAGATAAAAATACATTCTCTTGTGTCATGTCAGGGTTTTAAACCCACACAAAACATGCCACTGTGCTGTAACATTTACTGGCCAGTAGCTATAGGATGATTAGACAGAATATCACCTACATCATGTCACCGTGATCAGACAAGAGCCGAAACGCTGCAGGCTGCAGAATTAAATAATGAGCACAGCCATGAAGAGAGTTTGTAAAATAAAACTGGATCAGGATCTATTTTTGAAGCAGTAAATGGTATCCAACATACACAAAACCCGCGCTGCGTTCTTCATCTCAGCAGAGCTCCACTGTAACTTGGCCAATTAATTTATTCATTTGAAACTATAGGAAAAGCATTGGACACCTCAGGTAAAGGTAAGAAGCCAACTTCTCCATGGAATGGAGTACCCAAACATATCTGCTACATGAAAGTAACACACAATGGCCTGAATCAGATGTCCGACTGCTGACCCTACAGTGCTTTCCCTGTGTAACTCTGTACAAGATGTATGTAATGGGTCTGCATCCTGCCCACAACATCAACAAGTAGCATTATTTGCCCCTAACTGCCTTACATCATAGGCAACAGTAAAATTCAAAAGCAGTGGGTGTTATTTGGTATACATAACCAAGTGAGGCAAATGATAAAGGAACCCATGGTTTTAAATGTCATAATCATACCATACACTGCTATTAACGCAGTAAAAGACAGCAATAGCTGGCCATAAATGACAGCCAAGCCTATTGTAACCCGACCAGAACGCACACAGGAACAAGCAGCTTTAAGTCTCCAAACTACTGACTCACAAAAAAAGGTAAAGGAGCAGGTGGAAGTGGCCGTTTCATATAATTAAAATGTTTGCCTTGAGTATTCCTTTCATAACAAGAAAAGAAGATTAAACAAAAAAAACAAATCTCATGACCGGCCAATTACTCAATTAGGAGAAAACATTTTCACTGGAAAGGTAGCAATGCACTTTAATTATTTTCCCTCTCCATTATCTAGTGGAAATATTGAGACAAACGTATAATTAGATGTTCAGTATAGAACTTTGGCCGGTTACTGTGAAGGAGCCATGACGTCTGGCCTTCAAGCAGAAAGATAGCAGCTATTATTTATCTGTGCTCCATAATGCCCTTATCTCTTTCTAGAACCCTAGTCTTCTAATCCTCTCAATACAATAGCTTTAAAGCATGGCACAGGGGCAAGGGGTTTGTGGTCAGTATCCAAAGCACTGACAACAGGCAGTCAAAGGGGTGAAAACCACTCTCAACGATCATATCCTGCACAGAGGAAAGATATAAAACGATGTCTGGCATACGCATGCCTCTAAAATCTCCCTCAAAATGCGTTTACCACTTTAAACATAAAGTCTCCTAAATCCTCTTCTCTTCCCAATACTAATTCTTTGCTGAGGGTCCCACACCTTGGACCATTACCATACCCTGAATTTTGCAGGGTCCTAGCACGCACATATAGCAAAGCCTTCTACGGATCACCTCTGGTTCTGTTCTCGCCATGGCAAGAGGTTAGTTAGTGTAGCTAACCAACGTCTATCACATACATGGACGTATCCTTTGAATAGAATGTGAGGAATGAAAAACATTTGGGTTTTTAACTATAAGCAATATACGATGTTACAGTGCTAATTACATTCATTTTCATCTCCTCAATATTTAGCTAATTACCTTGACTGCTTTCACTCTGATTTTCCGCTTTCCTCTTTCTTCCCCTTGTAGAGTCTGACTGTTTCTTTTCTGGGGTCTACAATCCAGGATCAGGAGAGAGGACAGAGTCAAGTATCTGGTAACAAACATTCATTACCCTATCACCACAATGGATACATATTATATACTGCCTTATTTTTCAAACATATAAAAGGTTTTCTCTTTATTTTGGCTCATTTCATATCTAGTCACCTGTCAGTCCTTCTCTAGGATGTAAACTCCCCTGATCTTAGTTTGCTTTTGAGGTATACTCCTTGATTGGCTCCTAAAATCGTCTGGAAACTGAATGTATATTGATATTCACCCTTTGTATTATAACATGTTTACTTCCTTTCAGGCAGTTCAGATATGGGTGTGTAGTAAGCACGGCTCCTGGGTGAAACATTTGCACTTTCTACCATAGTTATATTGTATATATATTAATCTTCTACCTGTATTTCACTCACCTGTACCATCTGACAAGGCCACGGTAAAATGTATGTGGGGCAGGGGGGGAGCTTCGTATAAAGATAATTGAAATCTCTATGAACATGTTTTATATCAAATCATATGTACCCCTCTTTCGCTGTTTGCATTTCACCATCACAATATAAAGATTTAAAGATGAAACAACCTTAAGGTTAATGAACTTGTATATGTATATTGTAGATAACATGCAATGGCAAGAAAAACTATGAGAACTCTTCGGAATTATCTGGATTTCTGCACAAACTGGTTACACAGCGAGATCAATTAACCCCTAGATTAATGTTTCTAAAAAAAAATAATTAATTACGTCAGTAGGACGCTAACCTGGAATCCAAACAAGGAGACAATTGGAGGTGCTGGTTAAAATTGCCCTGCCCTATAAAAACCACTCACAAATTCATGCTTCGAACAGATTAGATCAGGGATTCCCAAACCCAGTCCTCAGGGCTCCCCAACAGTGCAGGTTTTCCATATCTCCTTGCTGGAGCACAGGTGTATTCATTACTGACTGACACATTGTAACAGATCCACAGGTGGTCCTAATTATGTCACATGTGATCCGGAAAACCTGCACTGTTAGGGAGCCCTGAGGACTGGGTTTGGGAAACCCTGGATTAGATCTTAGAAGATTTAAGATTAAGAATGGCTGACTTGCATAAAGCTGCAAAGGTATACAAAAGCCTTCATGTTCATCAGTCCACGGTAAGACACACTGGGCCCGATTCATCAGGGCACGCATACTGAGAGCAACCTACGTTTGGTATTAAACGAATGTATATTGGCTTTCGCACTCCCGAATTCATCAAGGTACGGATTTAAAGAAACATCCGCTGTTAAATTCGGGTGAAGGCCTACTGTGCTCTACTAGACAAGACACTGCACGATACAACCAATACCTATTGGATTATAAATTCGCCAAAGACCGCACAGAGAAAAAATAAAATAAAAAATAAAAATAAAAAATAAAAATATATATATATATATATATATATATATATATATATATATATATATATATATATATATTTAATGCCACCTGTTAATAATAACGTCATTAATGCTCAAACAGTAAAAAATAAATAAAAAAAGTTTTTCTTTTTTAAACTCATCTTCCCCGCGCCGTTCAATGCCCAAAATTGCAGGCTGAAATCAGTACCCCTTGTGTTCGAAGACAGAGCAGACAGGGCTGCATTCACGGTTTTGGGCACAATACGCTCAAAAGTGGCAGATATGTACCTTGATGAATCAGGCCCATTGTCTATAAATGGAGAAAGCCCAGCAGTGTTGCCACTCTCCCTAGGAGTGGCCGTCCTGCAAAGATGACTGCAAGATCACAGCGCAGAATTCTCAGAGGTTAAGAATAATCCTAGACAGTCAGCTAAAGACTTACAGAAACCTCTGCAACTTGCAAACAGATCTGTTCACGAGTCTACCATATTTAAAACACTGAACAAGAATGGTGTTCATGGGAGGAAGAAGCCAATGCTGTCCCAAAAAATATTTCTGCACTTCTGAAGTTTGCTAAAGAGCATCTGAATGTTCTACACCACTTCTGGCAAAATGTTGCATGGACAGATGAAACAAAACCTGAATTGCCTGGAAGGAACACACAACACTATGTGTAGAGCAGTGTTTCTCAACTCCGGTCCTCAGGACCCACAAACAGTGCAGGATTGCCAGGTGACCAGTGACATAATTATACCACCTGCTACACTGTGTCAGTCAGTAATGAATACACCTGTGCTCCAGCAAGGAGATATGGAAAATATGTACTGCTAGGGGTGTCCTGAGGACTGGAGTTGAGAAACACTGGTGTAGAGGAAAGAAAAGGCACCGTGTACCAGCATCAAAACCTCATCCCAGCTGTAAAGTATGGTGGAAGGAGCAACATGGTTTGGGGTTGCCCTGGACAATTAATGTCAAAGTTTATCAAGATACTTTCCAGGAGAATGTAAGGCTAGCTGTCCAGAAATTGAAGCTCAACAGATGGGGGATGAGGCAACAGATCAATGACCCGAAACAAAAAAATAAAATCAAACAACTGAATGGCTTCAACATTAAGAGATTAGCCTTCAAGAGAGGCCCAGTCAGAGTCCTGACCTCATCCTGATTCAGGTGCTGTGACATGATCTAGAGAAAGCAGTTCACACCAGACATCATAACAATATTGCTGAACAGGAACAGAGTAAGGGGGGGTAATAGTTCAAAATTCTCCCTGACCATTGTGCAGGTCTGATCCCTCGCTACAGCAAACGTTTGGTTGAGGTTAATGCTGCCCAAAGTAGGGTCAAACACTTATTAAATCCAAAGATTCACATACTTTTTCCAACCTGCACTGTGAATGTTTACATGGTGCGTTCAATAAAGAGATCAAACTGTGTAATAGTATGTGTGTTATTAGTTTAAGCAGCCTGTTTGTCTATTCTTGAGAGTTGGATGAAGATTTCAAAGGGTTCACATACTTTTCTTACCACTTGTAGTGCACAATGATGCTAGTTTTACAATGGGCCAAACCTGCAAAATAATGGCTCGCCAGCAAGACATTTTCAAGACCTAATATAACAAATGCTGGGTCATTAAGGATACATTCCTCAGGTGTAAATTGGGTCACTTATGACCATCTAAAATAATTCAGGTAAAGAAATCCTCTGTATATATTGCATCAGCCTGCACGTGTTTATGAGATTTAATTAGTATGAGCTGCACGTTTGCCAAAAGTGTGACAGAGGTGAGGACTCCTGAAATCTGAGCAGGCACATGGAAGGCATTCTGTTACCATCACCTTCCTTTATGTATTTAGTGCCAGCATAATACACAGCGCTTTACAGGGAATGTCTGTTATAATCATTCAAATCAGTCCCTGCCCAAGTGGAGCTAAATTCTCTACCACAAACACACAAGTGTGTATTATTTTAGAAGCCAATTACCCAGTAGCCCAGCGCCAGGAATTAGTGCTGTTCCTGTAATTATCAACTGTCGGGTGCCAGGAACTAGCACAGTATCAGTATACATGAACATATCCCCATTAACTGCTACAATTGTTATTCCAATGGCTTATGTATGAAGACTATCCCACACCTCTCAGATTGTAATCTTGTTTGGGCAATTTTTTTTTAAAAATGAGCAGAGTAGTTTGCTCTGTTCTTCTCTTAGGCTAGTGCCACACCAGCATTTTGGAAGCAATATTTTTAGGTTTTGTAAAAAACAGCAGATATTGGCAGTTATTTCATATTTATAAACTCTATGGTACTGCTCTTTGTAGGCACACTAGCTGATTCCATCCCTTGCAAGTGCTTTATGTGCCGTTTTCATCTAGCGGATAAAAAAAATAAAAATAATCCAGGTGCTAAAATCCAGGTCTATTGGAATGAATGTAAAAGCGGTCACACATAAGCTATAAAAAAACTATTGAAGTATAAAGCAGCGATTTCGCTAGCAGATCAAAAAAAGAAACTAAGCATGAGCATCCATGAGAAAGCTCCTAAAATTTAACGCCACAATTATCATACAAACACGATCTGGTATCGCTGCCTACTAAAACAGGTCATGTAACTTCTAAAAACAAAATGGACCTTACTGCTGGACAACAGGCAGGTGCAAAATAATAAGTGTCATGTGACGATGTGTGTGGGCATCATGTGATTAGACTGCACTGGCTCTTTAAAAACGCCCACTCATTCTGAAACCTGATGCATGAATGGCAGCCGTCACAGTCAGACTCTTGTGAAATGTGATTAGGATCTATAAATACTCAGAAATAAACATAATTGACAAGTCTCTGCTATGAACATTCTTCCGATTACAGGAAGAGGAAGATGAATACAAAATATAACAAATATCCAAGTTAGGAAATATGCAGAATACACGAAAAGAATCCGCACACAGTAAACCTACCTCTGACTCTTTGTCGCTTAAAGAACCCAGGCTTCCAAAACTGTGGTTGGAGCTTTCATTGTTTGTTGAGGCCTGTTAAACAAACATAGGTAGGAGAAAATAAACAACATGACCAAGGTACAGAACTGTGAAAGACAAAGGATCAGTTTAAGTGAATCAGGATTATCATGCCTCTGAGAATAAACCAATTGGTAAAAATAGCATATACCAAACAAAATATGTGAAACCAGCTTTCTTTTCGTTAAACAAATAGCAACTTAGCTTTATCATTTTAATGTCCATCTACTAGTTGGAATTATCTACGAAATAACCTCTGATCTGGAACATGGTGTTACCCACCTATCATGTACAAATGGGAAAAAAAAATAAAAATGCAAAGAATGAAGTTTCTCTTGTCCCGTGAAGGTTCTACGTAGAACACATCCTTAATTATATCTTTTACAACAATCTGCCATACGGATACTTATATAATGACACAGTTCACTTACGTTTCAGTAAAACTAAAGGAGGTAGAGTAGATTCGTGGTTAGCAGTATTCACCAGCTATAATGTGCCTACCCTATTCGACACTATCAGATGAAAACATTAGAATTTAATAGCTATCTAAGGCTGGCAACAAAGATGGCAATTTTGTTGGCCAATTTGGCCCAAATTGCTGCATGTGTGGAGCTCCATCCAGCACGGAAAACGAAGGAGTGCAATTAAAATTCAAAACATTTCAAACATTCCCAGGTGAAAATACAGCCAGCCACTGACTTGTCAGTGTTTGCACCATCATCGACTCACTGAAGCGCTGAGCTGTCGGATCTGTCCACTGTGGCCATGTTGGACACAAAGCTGAACATTACTGCTGAATGCCTGGATTTTAGCTTTAGACAGATCGGGTGACAAGCTGCGGTGAAATTGTTCTGGACTGGATCTAGTAAATATGGACATGTACAATTGGATGGGCAAATACGGTCCATGTTTCTTGTCGGCACATAACCGTAGGACTATGCATTCTCCCACCTGCTCCGAGGACAGTGGCAGGTGGGGAGCTTGACTGGGGCGGTACACCTGTCAAACCGTAACGCAGGTGTCATAAGGCGAGCTCAGGGAGGACAGAAACCTCCCGTGGAGCAGAAAGGCAAAAAATCCGGACGTTACGTGACTTTTCAAGATTGGAGAAACACACATATGCCAATACGATCGGCACATTGGAAACTTAAACACAAAAAGACATGGCAGAGGATGAAGCAATACTATGAACATTGAAGTTTATTACGTAAAGAACACTGGGTTCAATATTCAGGGACACTGCGTCTAGTACATACAGCATATGGATTCTTGGGAAAAAAATGATTCTCCTTTTAAGCAAAATGTAGTCACATAAAGGATACCTAAAAAATGTTCACATTCCACTTTAAGCAGCATTGGTGCACACTAAAGTGTCACTGGGACACAGCAATCACCCCCAGAGCACTAATGATACATGTCTGGTCCATGCTGCCTTCACAGGAATCAGCACCAGACAATTGCTTCTGTTCTGTGTCCATTAAAACATGAAACCTCTACTGACACCTAAAACCTGGCAACATCCAGTGTTTACAATTCAGGGAGGAGGAAGCAATGCATCTTCCAACAGGGTTGGCTCTCACTAAGACAACAGATTAATCCAGTTCAGCCATCTTGTGGTTTCACGTGCCTCCGTTCTAAATGTAGCTTGCACTGACTGTATCCTGCATTAATTAGTGAGCACTGAAGGATTAATTACAAACGGTAGTAAGAGGTCCACATATCTGCCAGTCTAGCAAGAGGAGGTTAACGGAAGTCATGACCTAAAGCCGTTCAGGAAACTTGTGCTGAAAGTATCAAACCTGAGTGAAAGACTTGTGACTGTCCCCCTGCCACACAATATAAATTACCGTCATACAAAGGCTCAGGAGACGGTGCTTTTATACTCATGGACTGATAAATGGAACGGACCTGTTGGCCTCCTCTATTTTATTCTGGCTTGTTATAAACTCCCTGCAGATCATGTGCTCTAAGACCCAGCCTCACATGAACAGATGATTAGTATATGATTAAGGTAAAACCATGGGAGAGCCACATTCCATGACAAGGTCACCGTCTGCTTCAGGAGATGCAAATATTCCTATTTTTCACACTAAGGCCTCATTCCTTAAACTGAAAGCAGGGTTTCAATATTAAATTTTTTTTTTATATATATTAAACACACAAGGAACATAATTGTACAAGCTGTATGAGAAATTCTATATAGTATACCACAAACAAGTAAAAACAAATAAGGTAAATGAAATATAGCAGCAGAGGTTTATGATTACCAGTGTAGAGGTGCACAGAAAAATATATAGAATGCTCTGTGCTGTTCTATTTATTGTTAAAAGGTAAGAGTATCAATGCTTTAGGATGTTCTAGTACAAACAGCATAAGGTGTGGGCACTGTAGCATTCCCACACAGGAGGTCTGTAATAGTCAAACCATAAAGATGCAATGCAGAAGAGTATGGTTCATATAAAGGAGATAGCATTCACCAATATAGTATATATAAAATCATCCTCATAAGCTCAAGATACTAGAAATAGATGTGGATTGTGTCAAAAGCAATCTGTATTCATCAGCTTGTTCAGTTTTAAACAAAGCGCCCCAAACACCCATGTTGATAACTTACAAGTACTGCTACAGCATATGGAGAGTTTGCAGACGGTCTGCGGTCACAGTGTGTCAGGGAAGCGGATTGGACGAGATATGTGTCTCAGACGAATAAGCTTCCCCGACACAGAATAAGCAGGGTGCCGCAGCAAACAAGTACCCCACAAATGGTACAGTTTTACTACCTGGAAGCAGGAAGGGTTCCATTTCCAAATAAAATAAAAACAGTTGCCTTAGTTCTTATTTAATATAAGCCACTCTGCTTAGAAAAACGTATATCTTGTCATGGTGCAATTTCGAGAATGTTACAAGTTAGTCTTTTATGATGTGTTTTACTTTCAGTATGTCCTATATTGTGGGTTAATTATCTCAAACAGTAATTAACCTAACTAAACCTTTTAGTGTCTGCCGTGATTGCCTCACCGGGAACAGAAGAGTTAAGGAGCTCAAGAAAGAGGGTTGCACTCTCTACACTATGTTTGCAGCTGTTTTAGTAACAAGACTTTTAAAGTCTGGCTGAGTGATTAAGAGGTGCCTTTGGAAAGTTGCTCTCCTTGTTTGGTGCTACTGGCTTGGCACATCTCGCAGTGATGTAAATCAATTGAGTCCCCTATTAGTCTAGAACAAGAAGCAATTGCACGGGCTAATCAATCCCGAAATAATATCCTGTAAAGCACGATGATCAACTAGTGGATAATATTCCTGCATATACTCTCCAAAATATAAGATTGCCTATATATTTATTATTTTTTAATATCTGTTTTATTAGTGATACTTACCATGTTCCCAGCTTTCAGCACTGACAGCGATCACCCCAGGGTCTGCAAACCCCACAGCTCCCGAATGTCAGCTCCTTACAGACTATGGCAGAATGACAGTGTTCTGTTTCCACCACGCTGCCTGGTCACCACTGTGCCACTATAATACACTATGGGGCTTATTTAATAAAATGGTGCAATGTTTAAATGTGCTCACATATACTTTAAAGCAGATTTGTCAGCAGCTCTTCAAGCATTATTTTTTTTGTTTTACTACAGAGTGTAAGCAAAAAAAAACAAAAAAAAAAAAAACAAGGGAAACATTTTAACCAGGGAGCACTGCTTGTCTTGGCTTCCAAGAGAGACGGAACTATATTAGCTTTTGGGCCACGTTCCTCTACACATCACAACTGTGAAGGAAGCCTGCCTAGGAGAGAGCTCAGAATAAAATGCTTGCTCCTGGGCGAGTGGGTAGTGCACAATGTAATATGTATTAAAGAAATAAAAAAAAATAAAAAAACGCTAGAGGACATGGGGACATCATAATATAATATGCACCATTTAATGAAATCATTTTACATAGAACATTTTTCACTACCTGTAGTCACATACATGTTTTCTTTTCAACTCATTCAACTACTATATGTTCTATAGCTTAGTACAGGCACGAAGATACATTGTCTGTACCACACAATGCTACTAACATTCTCTTGCTAATTTTCCTACTTCCCAGTACTCTACTGTTGCATTTCTCATCGCCTCTACAGACTTGAAATTTACTGTCAAGCACCATCAAACTCCCCAACCATCTCTTGCATCGAGAATTCCCAACCCTCATCTTTTCAGGAAAGCATTGCTCCAATTGTACTAGCTTGGTCCGACACACCCAATTGTCACATGAGAACAGACATGAGTGTGTCACAATTCATGAGCTATGGCCACTCATCTTGTGCCTCTTATCTGTCAGAAGACAAGGACTCTTGAGCCAGGTCCTCTACATATTGTATTCAATTTTTAATGCTGGCCATGGGTACTGTGCCTAGATTACTGCAATCTTAACGGATTTGCAAACAATTTGGAAGGTCAAGTTGAACTTTATTTGTCCCGCTGGACACAGTCCATTGTGATGGTATTTTTGACTGTTTAGGGTAGAGACACATCCAAACTGTTCAATGTTTGGCTGACCACAACAATTTAAGTCCCATGCGCTCATGCCTAATGAGACCATAGAAATATCAGTACCTGTGTGACACACAAATGTTTTAAAACAATGTAATCTAACCCAAATTATTGTTCAGAAATACGATCTACCAAGTATGGTCATTTTGATTGTACATTACATGAAAAACACTTTGGTTGCTCAGGGTGGGGGAAAACTGAACGATAATAATTAAGCATTCATTTTTGTGAACGTGCTCAAAATCTCAGGTATATCATCTCTAGATTGTTCCAAGTGTGCACAAATAATTCAAATGGTGATAATTGTTTAATAATTAGTTTTGAATATTACCCATAGATCAGTAAGATGGTCTGAAGAAAATAAATCAAAGTATTGGAAGAGTTTTAGAAACAGGTTAAAAGTGTCCAAAAAACAAGACATTACTGGTTGATTGTTACTTGCAAAAAAAATTGTCAGGTAAATGTATACAACAAAAGTGCTAGAAAATGCTTTAGCCTTGTACCTGGACCTAGCTAGGCCATTGTGTAACAGTGCCAGAAATTAGTTTTGCATACGGGGGTTGTATATGAGTGTTCCACACATCTCAGTATTTACACCGCATAATATGTTGAGACATTCCAAAAAGTACATGAGAAACCATCCCAAACAATAGCCTAATAATGTGAGCTCAAACAGATTTTTAAGATATGAGGAAGATGTGAGAGAGACAATTCTAACATTGTTTAAACTAAAGACCACTTAGCCATAAATTGACCACATAATGTTAATCTGTTTCACGGATACTTATCATATTCACAGTTAATAAACGGTTTACTATCCTCCTGTGTCTGTCATTGTATGTTTTACAGGACAAAGAAAAATGTAAGAAAGCAGCTCTAGTGCAATATGGAAGAACTATTACCAGCCATGCTGCTCTAACACAAAAGACAAATCTCAGCAAAGAAACCATTTGCTTATAACAGAAGCCACCTAATCTACCATTACATTTCTTCACAGCAAACTGAAAGTTGTTGCAGAGGCATAAGACAAACTGCTAACCCTCTAGAGACTGCGTTAAAGAATATATCCAATCTCACGTACACACAGCGGAGGCAGACATTTTGGGATGAATCATTGATAAGCTACCTAGACATTATTGAACTAGGAACTGGTGACATCACAGAGGCATTTAAACATTTCCACTCACTTTTGCCCCAACACTACAACTGCCAGTGCTTCCAGTGCTGCCGCTCACGCCCCCTGTGAATCTTGCCTCCAGCAATTCCTGCCGTCTTGGGTCCAAGCTGTGGAGTTCATCCATGACACCTGGGTAAAAGAATAACCATCAATTAACATATTATACACTGATGAATACGTATTGTAACAAACATTTCAAATGCAAATTAAGACCTGTGTCTTCATAACATACATACAAAAAAAACATTAAAGTGAACTAACATCTGTTAGACACCATTGTTCTTGTTTTGTTTTGCCTTACATCTAAAATTTAAATATTAACATGGATTAATCCAAGATCAAACAAGCATGAGTATCATATGACAAGAGATGTCAACAAACACCAAGATTAGCTGATTTTGGGAGCCCACAAAAGATAAAGAATGTATTTCAAATCTTAATACAATGGGGATTTATGTTGTACAAATTTTTACTCAGTTTAAGATGTACTCCAAGTGATATAAAATTCTATCCACTTTGGCTGGGTACACAATAAAGGTTTTTCACCCGATTAAAGGGCAATCAGCCAATCACATGATAAACGAATGTTAGGTACGTTATAGCATTAGTGTGCTAGCTCACACGATCATGTTTTATCGTTCCAAAGCACATCATACCGTTTCATTTGATTTTATAAACAAACTAAAAATCTCTATAGAATGATGTCTGACAAGTTCTGAAGTGTGTAGGCACTCACGACCAGCAGTATAGGCAGATTTCCGGAGAGTTTAGAGTCACAATGGTTACAACAAATGAAGAGCACAAATCTGAAGGTAAATCTTGTAAAACGTGTATAGTGTGTACACATGAAGTGGTATTCTGATCGGAACTTTCAGTCGTTGGTAAAATCATTAACGATATCGCATCAGGAGAAGAAATTTTCTGTAGTGTGTACCCAGCGTTTTTACACAACCAAAATTGTATTTTTTTCTTTTACATCCACAATTAGTCTAGTGCAGAAAAATATACTAGTCACCATGTACTAACCCAGGATGAACAGTAATTGGCTTTAAGGCTACAGTGATCAATCTGAATATAGAACACTGCTTCCAAAGTTTTAGGAAGTATATCACATAGCTGGATTACTCACTGGTCATGTATGCAAGATTTGCATGTTATTCAACATTTTGTTGTTTTTTTTTCCTAGCTAAGCCACAACGCCTGCGTTGTTTTATGAATGGCTACTATCGTCCACCATCCACGGTAACACAATTAATTCCTTTTAAAAAAAATATTTGACACAATTTATGTTAACAAGAAAACATGTGACAAAATATAAATCCAGGCCACACACTGCAAAACGTGAACCAAATTTGTTCGACACTTACTAAATGCATCAATACGAGTATTTTTTTAAAAAAAATTCTAATCTAAAATTGCAAATTATACAGTTATACAATCCTCCTTAAACATCTAACACCCTACTGTATTTTTAACATTCCTGACAAACCTTGCATCTCAGTGGTCCAGGGCATCCCACTTAAGAGGCCAATGGGCAGAGAGCGACACTGCGCACATACGTAGTAGACTTTACGCCTGCAGCCACAATATTGCAAAGCAGCTAAATGCATGCATGCAAAATGCAATTCTCTGGTCATTGGCCACTTGCCCTTTAAGCATGGCCTACTCTGCTACTCAGGGCAGGTCACACTCAATGTTAAATATTTGACAATCCAGCAGATGAGGCAAAACAATATACGTTGGGCCCTGGGGTCAGGCCTCTGACACACTGCACGTACTACAGCAACATCACCCATTCCCATCCTGCAAAAAGTGTCAAATGCAAACTTCAGACTTCCTTACTAGTCAGTTAAACAGCACATCGTAACACCCACCGTTCAGATCGATTCCCAACCACAAGAGCATATGTGCGCCAAATATTACATACACACGGCGCTTATTCTCTGCCGGTACTCATCGGTACTCAGTACCGGCACCTTTCGGGGGGGGACTCACCATTCAGAACCACGCATGCGCCAGGAAGTCTCGCGTCACCAGTAATTGGTGGCGACGCGAGACTAGCCGGCGCATGCGTCGGGGTTGCCTACAACTGTTGGTATCTCCTGCAGACGTGCGCGCTCCCGCGGGATAAGATGATTGAAATGCGCATGCGCGTCTCCATCAACAAATTTATTTATTTATTTATTTTTCTTCCATGTTTGGTTCCTTTACAGCAAGCTGTGAATTACTCTATATTGCATATGCATAGGTAGGAGTTCAATACACTCAAAAGAACTATAGTAAAAGTTTATTTTATACATGATAAAAGTGTATACTAATCTTACAAAGTGATTTAAAGTTTAAACTGGGCAAAATTGTATATAGACAATGAAATTCTACACATGGTAAAACTTTATGCAGATCTGCAACACCCTCAACATGTCTGTTGTTTTATTTAGAATGGAGTGATAGTGACACACAACGATCAGTCACAACATTAAAACCAGTACAACAAGTGAAGTGAATGACATTAATTATCTTGTTACAATGACACCTGACAAGGGGTGAGATATATTAGGCAGCAAGTGAACAGTCAGTTCTTGAAGTTGATGTGTTGGGAGCAGGAAAAATGCACAAGTGTAAGGATTTGAGTGATTTTGACAAGAGACAAATTGTGGTGGCTAGACGCGTGGGTTAGAGCATCTCAAAAATGGCAGGTCCTGTGGGGTGTTCCGGGTATGCAGTGGTTAGTAGCTACCAAAAGTGGTCCAAGGAAGGACAACCAGTGAACCAGCGACATGGTCATGTACATCAAAGGCTTACTGATGCACATGGGGAGCGAAGGCTAGCCCGTCTGGTCCAATCCCACAGAAGAGTTACTGGAGCACAAATTGCTGAAAAAGTTAATGCTGGCTTTGATAGCTGTCAGAACACACACTGCATCACAGCATGATGCGTAGCCACAGACCAGTCTATGCGCCCATGCTGATACCTGACCACCGACGATAGCGCCTAAAAATGGCACACAAGCACCAGAACTAGACCATGGAGCAATGGAAGAAGGTGGCATAGTCTGATGAATTACATTTTTTTTACATCATGTGGACGGCCGGGTGAGTGTGCATCATTTACCTGGGGAAGAGATGGCACCAGGATGCAATATAGGAAGATGGCAAGCAGGCGGAGGCAGTGTGATGCTCTGGGCAATGCTTTGCTGGGAGACCTTGGGTCCTGGCATTCATGTGAATGTTACTTTGACACGCACCACCTACCTAAACATTGTTGCAGACTGTAACAGATTCTGGATACTACTACTACTAATCTTGATTAGCGCTGGCTTACCTGAGGTGCGGAGTCTAATCTCCCCGGTGTTCGCCAAGAACCGCCGCAAGGCGGGGTGGGCTTCGCTGCCAGGAGTCGCAGGTCGCGGTCCTCAGGTTCGCCCCAAGATGTAGTACAGCGGAGTGGAGCGGAGGTAGCGGAGTCAGACAAGCCGGTTCGGTACACAGGAATGGAGTCAGGCAGAATCAGAAGGCAACTCGGAGTCAACAAGCCAGGTTCGGTACACGGGTCACAAGAACAGAAGAATGGTCAGCAAGCCGGGTCGGTACACAGGGATAGGAGAGCCAGGGTAGTCAAGCAGGCAGAGATCAGCACACAGGAAGACACTGGAGACTGGAAGACACAGCAATCCATGAAGCACAGGAGCCAGGAACAGGTAAGTGTTGCTCTGACACTCAGCGAGTGTCAGAGTGAGGTTTTTATCCTGACAGGGATTCAAAATCCCCGCCTCTAGGTTGAGGTCATGTGACCACCTCCGGGTGCGGTCACGTGGTCCTGGATGCGGAAGTGCTGCTTCCGGACGGAGCGGCAGGGATCAGGTAAGTCCGTTACAGTACCCCCTGCCATAAAGGTGGACTCCGAACACCTAATAGGGTTTCAAAGGAATTTGTTATGAAAGGATTTAAGTAGACGGGGAGCACGCAGATCAATGGCTCTCACCCATGAGCGCTCCTCAGGGCCGTAACCCTTCCAATCCACCAAAAACTGTATGGCACCTTGAACTTTACGAGAATCTAGGATAGTTTTAATCTCGTATTCGACTTGATCCCGATCTACAACAGGAGGAGGAGTTCTGGATGAGGTGGAGAATCTGTTGGTTACCATCGGTTTTAACAAGGAGACATGAAAGACATTGGGTATGCGTAAGGAGGGAGGCAGATTCAATCTAAAGGCTACAGGATTAATAATCTCAGAAATAGCGAATGGGCCAATGAACTTGGGAGCAAATTTTTTACTGGGAACCTTTAAACGAATGTTCTGGGTGGATAGCCATACCCTGTCATCGACTGAAAAACTTGGAGTCATTCTCCTCCTTTTATCGTCTAGGATGGCAGCCATAAAGAACAAAAAAGGGGGAGTTAGAGATGGCCTCATGGAAATGGTTGTTATGGGCAAACTCGGCCCAAGGGAGAAGATCCACCCAGTTATCTTGGTTACTTGAGATAAATATTCTTAGAAATTTCTCTAATTCTTGGTTAGTTCTTTCAGTAGACCCATTGGACTGGGGATGATATGCGGAAGAGAAGTCAAGCTTAATTCCGGACTTGTTGCAAAAAGACAGCCAAAACTTTGATATAAATTGTGATCCCCGATCGGACACAATATGTTGAGGACAGCCATGGAGGCGAAATATTTCTTTAATAAAAATATCGGCTAAGGAGGAGGAAGAGGGAAGGCCTTTAAGAGCAATAAAGTGAGCTGTTTTAGAGAAGCGATCCGTGACCACTAGCACCACAGTACAGGATTTGGAAGGATAAAATCCATGGAGATCTGTGACCACGGGTAATCAGGAATGGGTAATGGAAGCAACCATCCATAAGGCTTCTTCCTAGAGGTCTTGTGTTGAGCACATTTGGAACAAGCCGAAACAAATCTCTTCACATCGCCCAGCAAAGAAGGCCACCAGTAACTTCGGGACAACAAGTCCCAGGTCTTGCGGATGCCGGCATGCCCAGAGAAGAGAGAGTGATGAGCCCAGTTAAGGAGCCGAGTGCGTAGACGTGGCAAGATGAATGTTTTACCCGGAGGACAACCCTTGTTCAGGTGTGTAGTTGCCAATACTTGACAGGGATCTACAATGAATTTGTTGTCTGCCAAGGATTCCATGTCGGCTGGATCAAAAGAGCGAGATAAGGTGTCTGCCTTCGTATTCTTGGATCCAGAGTGAAAAGTGATGTTGAAATCAAAGCGTGAGAAGAATAAGGACCACCTTGCTTGCCGAGGGTTTAGACATCGAGCGGTGCGTAAGTAAAGCAGATTCTTATGGTCGGTATATATGGTGATAGGAAATTGCGCCCCTTCTAGTAGATGTCTCCATTCGGAGAGAGCCAGCTTGATGGCCAGGAGCTCTTTGTCGCTAATCCCATAATTCCTCTCAGCGGGTAATAAGCGACGGGAAAAGAATCCGCAGGGATGAAGTTTTCCAGAAGGGCTTCGCTGTGACAGTACAGCTCCAGTGCCAACGGAAGAGGCATCTACCTCCAGGACAAATGAACGTGAACAATCCGGCTGTTGAAGAATGGGTGCAGATGAAAAAAGAGACTTTAATAATCTAAAGGCTTGGATAGCCTCAGTGGACCAAATACTAGCGTCAGCAGATTTACGGGTCAATGCCGTGATGGGAGCCACGAGAGAAGAGTATCCTTTGATAAATTGACGATAATAGTTGGAGAATCCTAGGAAGCGTTGGGTGGCCTTAAGACCCGATGGTTGGGGCCAGTCAAGTATGGCTTTCAATTTTGTGGGATCCATCTGTAGACCAGTGCCAGAAATGATATATCCCAGGAAAGGAATTTGTTTCTGCTCGAAGGTGCATTTCTCTAATTTGCAGAATAGATGATTTTTTCGGATACGAGAAAGGACCTCCAGTACATGACTGTGATGAGATACTATATCTTGAGAAAAGATGAGAATGTCGTCCAAGTAGATGACTACGGATTGATACAAGAGGTCTTGAAAGAGCTCATTCATAAAGCCCTGAAAGATAGCCGGGGCATTACATAACCCAAAGTGCATGACCAGGTATTCAAAGTGGCCATCTCGGGTATTGAACGCCGTTTTCCATTCATCCCCCTCCTTAATGCGTATAAAGTTATACGCTCCTCTAAGATCTAGTTTAGAGAAGATGGTGGCACCCTTAATACGGTCGAACAATTCAAAAATCAATGGCAGAGGTTACCAATTTTTAATGGTAATAGCATTCAATCTATGCAAGGGCGGAGACCCCCATCTTTCTTTTTTACGAAGAAGAAGCCAGCCCCAGCTGGGGAGGCAGACTTGCGGATGAAGCCCCTTTTTAGTTTTTCCTGGACGTACTCCTCCATAGCCTTAGACTCCGGAAGAGAAAGGGGGTAAACACGGCCCCTGAGAATAGGTTTACCAGGTATAAGATCAATGCCACAATCCCAGATTCTGTGAGGAGGGAGTCTTGTGGCCTCTTGTTGACAAAAAACGTCAGAGAAGGGTTGGTATGGTTCAGGCAGAAGAGACACTGGAAATGTTTGGAAACGTCTGGAAATGTCTGGAGGCACCACCTTCTGGAGACAATGAGAGAAGCAGAACTGTCCCCAGGACAATATGTGACCTGATTTTCAGTCTAGGGTGGGAGAATGGAGACAAAGCCATGGAAGTCCTAGGATGACTGGGTTGGTAGATTTCTGAATTACCAGAAAGAAAATCTTTTCCCGATGAAGAGCTCCGACCTGGAGAAGGAGGGGAATGGTGCGTACCAGGATGGACCCCTCAGGAATTCTTCTCCCATCAATGGCCAGCAGTGAGATGGGTTGTGTGGGAATGGAAAATTGTTTGACTACTGCGGCAGAGATGAAATTTCCTGTGGCTCCGGAGTCAAAAAGTGCAGACTGCGGGAAAGTATTATGTCCTAACTGAAGGGAAATAGGAATAGTAAGACAATCATTACTACAAGGAACTGACTGACACTGAGAGAAGAGGCCCAACGATACAGCTCCCGAACTCGTTAGGCCCTGTCGTTTGGGACAAGAACTTAGAAGATGGCCACCTTCTCCACAATACAGACACAACTTGTTCCGAAATCTCCTCTCACTCTCCTCAGCCGACAGGCGCGTCCTCCCCAGTTGCATAGGTTCTTCGGGAGGAAGAACAGGTGTTTGGAAGTTGGGAGCCAAGCGAATCATACTGCGCTGAGATTGTTCTTTCTCGGAACTACGCTCCTTGAAACGCAAATCAACCTTGACACAGAGGGAGATGATATCATCCAGAGACGCAGGGAGTTACCGAGATACCAGCTCATCTTTGATCCGGTCTGAAAGGCCCTGCCAGAACGTAGCAACTAGAGCCTCATCATTCCAGCGAAGTTCAGAGGCCATTGTTCTGAAGTGGACTGCATACTGTCCCACAGACTGGTTTCCTTGGCGAAGACGTAATAAGCCGGTAGCGGCATTAGATACCCTTCCTGGCTCATCAAATATCTTCTTGAAAGTGGACAAAAAGGTGTTGAAGTTATACAGAATGGGATCATTCCTCTCCCATAAAGGGGAAGCCCATGCTAACGTTTGACCGGACAATAGTGAAATCACATAGGCCACATTAGCTTTTTCGGAAGGGAAGTTCCCTGGCAACAGCTCAGCTCAAACTGTATGTTGCATTGATTTGAAAATCTTCTACACTATTTGGGGTCCCCATCGAACTTAGGTGGGTTAGGTATCCGTAACTGCGAGGAAGAAGCTGCCGCTATGGGCGGTGGTTCTGGGGCTGCAACCGCAGGCGCAGGTGGTCCGCTAGCCACCAAGGTGTTCTGGACAACATCCAACCGAGTAGATAAACTATTGAGGAATTTTAAAAGTTGCTCTTGGTTAGCCTCTTGCTTATCCATCCTTCCCACTAAATGCTCCAACAGATCTTTTGCCGCTGAATCCATGGTCAGAGCAAACTGTAACAGATACTGGGTTACTATTACTAATCTTGATTAGCGCTGGCTTACCTGAGGCGCGGAGTCTAACGATCTCCCCGGTGTTCACCAAGAACCGCCGCAAGGCGGGGTGGGCTTCGCTGCCAGGTGTCGCAGGTCGCGGTCCTCAGGTTCGCGCCAAGATGTAGTGCAGCGGAAGATGCAGAGTCAATCAAGCTGGGTCGGTACACAGGAATGGAGGCAGGCAGAATTAGGAGGCAACTCGGAGTCAATCAAGCCGGGGTCGGTAAACGGGTCACAAGAGTAGAGGGATAGTCAGCAAGCTGGGTCGGTACACAGGGGTTGGAGAGCCAGGATAGTCTAACAAGCAGAGATCAGAACACAGGAAGACACAGGAGACTGGAAGACTCAGCAATCCACGAAGCACAGGAGCCAGGAACAGGTACGTGGTAACTTGTTGCTTTGACAAGGCTGCAGTGTCCAGGTAAGCTTAATATAGTCTGTGGATAGTAAAAGCCGCCTCCCAGCCACGATCATGTGACCACCCAAACCAGGAAGTGCTGCTGTACACAGAGACAGGAAAATCAGCAGCATGAAAGCAAGTAAGTTTGTGACAGGTCTTATGTGTGTGTAGTTTGTATGTTCTCCCTGTGTTTGCATGGGTTTCCTCCCAATGCTCCGGTTTCTGCCCACACTCCAAAAACACACTAGTAGGTTATTTGGCTGCTATTAAATTTACTATGTGTGTGTGTATGTTAGGAAATTTAGACTGTAAGCTCCCATGGAGCAGGGACTGATGTGAGTGAGTTATCTGTACAGTGCTGCGGAATAAATTGTGATGATGGTACCAGTCGTTATTGCAATTATCTCACAAAAAAAAAAAATCCTTTCCCCATTCTTACTTTAACATACTTTGCTTGTGAACCCAACTATAAACTTCTCTGGCGTACTTCTAGCTCTCAACCAACCACAGTTTGCCCAAACAGTGACACTCCACATAATCATATCTTCTTCTAGTACTCGCCACCACTTCCTTGTGGAGTCCATTATTCTTTTACACCACCTCCCATACTGTCACTTATAATAGGATCTTCAATCATTTCTGGCAGCTGCTATTATCTCCTTTTTATGATTAGAGTGAGTAACTCGAAGAACAGGCGTCAGATAGCAGGAACTGGGAGGTTTAAATAGCACTCCAAAGTGCCAGGGCCAATGGGAACGGGTCATAAGAGAGAGTGGTAGCTGACACATGCGCAGAACGGAAAACCAGATGGAGACTGTAAAGCAAAACACTGAGTTCAGGATACCCTGGTCACCGCTTATGAGATAGAGGTAACAAAGTCGGTACCCGTCCACGGGGCCGGTGTGTGACAATACAATACTAAAGATGTTTTGATGTTACTTTTTTGAAGCCTCCAATGCTCTATCCATTATATTTTCAACAATAATATAGTTAGGACTCTAGATATTACTGTATATAGAGCTCTGCGCTCTGTTTCAGCGCAGAGCAGCACCATATGTAATATTTATGTATTATACATAATGGAGGTGGAGCGACACGCAGTCTGCATGATGATTGATATCATTACCATACATACGTGCCCTGTGCAAAGTCAGTTCACAGACAAGTGGCTCTCAAACACAAATATCCTTGGCTCTATCTTACAGTCTATCTGTAAGTAGGATCTTTTTCAGCTCAAGCAATTGTGTTCTGAATACTGAGTTATAGGCTGCCCAAAAATGCCATTTCACAGTAACTTTTCCCAAATATGAGAGCGTTGTTTGCATATTATCACTAGGAAGTAGTTTAGAACACTCTATAACACTTTTCAGTGTTTCACAGAGGCCACTAATAAACAACCATATTGGTCCAAAAACTGAACTGTATAATTTGGTGATTATTTGGAACTAGTGGACAAGCATTCTACAGCTTCAATATGTTGCTCTAGTTAAGCCTTACTGATCCACAAAGGTAAACAAAATGGTACAAAAAAAAGCTAGAAAAAGAACTGAGTTAATCCAAAGGACAGCCAGATGCGTTTGAAGATGACCTTTCACTTTTGACCCAATACATTTTTATATAGTGCCACATGCATTATGTAAGTGTAAAAAAAAACAAAAAACAGACTTTCCCCTCTAATCCCTCCACCCGGAGTATTAATAATACACAGAGTACTATGTAAATAACGTATTATATAAAAATAAACAGTTATACCAAAATGAATTAGATTAATGTAAATGATATGGAGTATGGTGTCTACCTCACTCTTCGGAAACATTTGAATTCTAAAATGCATAAAATAAAGCCTTCTGTAATATACAAAACTCATCAAAACCTCCCTTACTGCTGATAAATGGGGTGTGGGAGAATATAAAAGGACCTATGGAATACCTCCCAACATCTCGGAATCCTGCATTGGGATAGGTAGCAGGGGCGGGCTGGACCGGGGGGCAGGGGAGCAGCGGGCACCTGGGCCGCTCAGTCTAACGGCTGTTCGGGCGCAGCCGCATCGCGTGTCATGTGATGCGGCCGCCTGTGCGCCCCCCCTGGGCTGATACCTCCCAGCCCGCGCCTGATAGGTAGCATGGTCACATTACAACGGTGGGTGGTCACATTACAACGGGGGGGGGGGGTGGTCACATCACAATGGGGGGTGGCCACACACTGATGGAGTGCCTAGTGCTTCTTAAGTGCTAGACTGCCCCGTACACTCTCCTTCCTTCTCCTGCAAACACCTTCATTTTTGTGCTTGGTACCCATATGAGACATACCTCCCAAATTTTCCACCTGAAGGACAAAGTTGTCCCAATCGGGATGGAGGGACAGAGCCGTCAAATCGGGACTATCCCGCCTCAATTAGTTGGGAGGTAGTCTATGACTATATATATTTTTTGTCACCCTAACATAGTAAATTTTCCTTTGAATGGAATATGGTCATGTGGATGTTTTGTTAATAGCTGCGCAGCTTTGGTGTCAGCTGACTTTGGGCATTCTTGAATAATATGAATCAGTTGGTGGATAGGTGAACATCATACCTTTGATATGTGGGATAATGTATTAGATGCGTATCTCCTACTGGCACTAGAGGGCTGGTGTGATAAAGTGCAATGATGACTGTCAACAGCACTATCTAGCCGCTTTTGATTGCATGAGTACTTATTAAATCAATTAACGCTATTCGCATCATTTAATTTACATTTTTGTTGGACCTACTGCAACTAAGAAGATTCCCATTTCATTTTTAAAAGAAAAAACAACAGACGGGGAGGTGTTTGTATTTCACTAAATTTTATATTGAAAATGTGACTTTCGCATTTTGTTAATAACTGTCCAGACAATATTCTCTTGTGTATATTGCACTTCATTCCATTATTACATTGTGTATAAGTAGGGTAATGCGACGTTAACATTTACTAACCACAACTCTATGTTTTCTCTGCGCTATCGTGTGACGTACAGATGTGGACAAATTTGTTGGTAACTTTCCACAAACAAAGAAAGAACCCATATTTTTTGCTGAAATAACTTGAAAAGGAAAAAAGTAATTGGCATCCATCATTGTTTATTCCATATTTAATAGAAATCGTACATTGGATTTTGATTCAACAGACTATTTTAAATAATAAAACAAATTAAAATGGCATGGACAAAAATGATGGAAACCTTAACCTACTATTTTGTTGCACAACCTTTAGCGGAAATCACGGCAATCAAGCGATTTCTGTAGCTCTCAGGTTTGATGGATGCCTTCTCCACACCCCATGTTTTAGCTTTTTCTATAGATGTTCGATAGCATTCAGTTCATGCCTCATAGGAGCCCGCTTCTAAATAGTCCAATGTTTTGTTATTATCCATTCTTGGGTGCTTTTAGCTTTGTGTTTTGGGTCAAAGCTTAATTTCTTCACCTGTGGATATAAAGCTGATGGCACTTGCCAAAAAGTTCCAGCTCTGACTAACCTGTCCAAAGGACGTTCTCTCAGACGCATTTTGGCTTCTCAATATGCAATGTAGCAAATTCCTGTCTGCCTTCAAAAGTGGAGTCCTCTTGGGTCTTCTTCCTTGGTGCCCACTGTCGCTCAAAAAGCGCTGGAGGGTGCGATCAGACACTGACGTACCATGACCTCGGAGCTCAGCTCATATCTCTTTGGAAGTTTTCCTATGCTCTTTTTCTACCATTCTCACTATCCTTCTGTTTAATCTGTGGTCGATTTTCATTTTGCGCGTCTAGGGAGGTTGGCTACAGTAGCTTAGGCTATAAACTTCTTAATATTATTTGTTACTGTAGCCCAGGAACATTAAGCTGCTTGGGGATGGTCTTATACGGCCTGATTCATTAAGGATTTTAACTCAAGAAACTTCTTATTTCAGTCTCCTGGACAAAACCATGTCACAGTGCAAGGGGTGCAAATTAGTATTCTGTTTTGCACATAAGGTAAATACTGACTGTTTTTTCATGTAGCACACAAATACTTGATAGCTTATTTGTACACTGAAATTTAAAGTTGATATTTGTGTGCTACATGAAAAAACAGTCAGTATTTAACTTATGTGCAAAACAGAATACTAGAACATGGTTTTGTCCAGGAGACTGAAATAAGAAGTTTCTTGAGTTAAGATCCTAAATGAATCAGGCCCATAGTCTTTACATTTAACATACTTGTCTATCATCTTCTTTCTGATCTCCTCAAACAACTCTCTCTTTTGCTTTTTCTGGTCCATGTTTAGTGTGGTGCACACAATGATACCAAACACCAGAGTGTCTACTTTTATCCATATAAATAGGCTGAAGGACTGATTAGAAGATTGAAGACATGTGTGATGCTAATTCAAGAAAACAATTAATTTGAAATATCACTATAATCCAATTATTTATAATCTTTTTTAAAGGGTACCAATAAATCTGTCCAGCCCATTTTAGAATTTCTTTGCAGAAAAAGCAATAATTTATCTATTTTCACGGTTTCTTTGATTTATTCTATGGCATATCAAAGGCGCGCAGGTATACATGAGACAATAGCTTTTAATCTCATCACTTTTCAGGAGGAATGAAGCATTGTTTCAATGAGCTGTAAGGGAACCAACAAATTTGTCCACGTCTGTATGTAAGCATACTCGGCAATGGTGTCTCTCCTCTGGAACCTCCCGGGGGGGAGCTCCTAAAGGATGGCAAGTATGGATCGATCATCATCATCATTTATTTATATAGCACCAGCAAATTCCGTAGCGCTTTACAATTGGGAACAAACATTAATAAAACAATACTGGGTAATACATAAAGATAGGTAAAAGAATCCTGCTCACAAGCTTACAATCTATGGAATCAATGTCACAATCATTTCACGTAGTACAGTGATATCACTGCAATCTGCCGTTCCCCTACTAGGGGGTAAATGTATCATACTCCGATTTGTACAAGTCGCCGGAAATCGTCGTGTTGACAGCTAAAATTTAAAGCGGCGCTGCCTTGTAAAGGGAAACTTCCCTTTACAAGGCAGCGCCGCTTTAAATTTTAGCTGTCAACACGCCGATTTACGACGACTTGTACAAATCGTAGTATGATACATTTACCCCTAGAACTGCATTTTGAAAAGATACACAGGCAGCCAGGCATTTCAGGTGGACGTAATAATAATAGAGAGCAAAAAATACAGATATATAAATAATAGCTTATTTGAAATATTATTTAAAGATGGAACTATGCTTTACAATTAACTACCATTGCTGAAAGCACAGGAGAAAAACAAAATAAAATTTCAGTTTTATTGTGTACTTTGCCCACACTCTTCTTAAAAGCTATTTTGGTATTTAAGTGCTTTAAGATTATTTTAACTTTGAAAATGATAAATGTAAAGCTGTTTATTTTGAATTTTACAGCGCAGAACAAAATGTGAAGGTCGAAATAGGTAAAATGTAAAAAAAAAGTTTAATAATAATGCAGTATTAAAATAAAACCACAGCCATTACTTGGCCAGCATCAGGAGCAGTCGCATGACTCCAGGGGGTAAGTGTGATAAGCAGCGGATCCATCAAAGCGGCAATATTTGGCAATTGTAATGGCCATATTTAAAACGGGAATTTTATTAAAGGCAAAACCTGGCAAGTTTTTCCTTTTATAAAATTGCTGCTTTAAAAATGGCCATCACAATAGGAATATTGCCGAATTGACGGATCCCCTGCTTAATACATTTACCTCCAGAGCTCCCTGAGCCCTAAACTCAAACTAGGAGCTACGACTGTCCTCCAGCGAGTCCACTCACCCTCCTGTCACGATCCCACTGGTGGTGAAGCGATCCTACTGGCAGTACAGCAAACGCCTTCTCAAAGCATTGCCTACAACACTGCCCGCCATCTGGAAGCAGTCCGCAGAAGCCGCAGTTGCATATATTAACTGCAGCCCGCTGAGTGTCTGCCCAAACTCTAACACTAGCCCAGCAAACATGTGTTGGCCTGCACTAACTGAAGGACATTGCTCAGCTAATAGAAATATGCAAGGACATTAAAAATAAGGCCTGCTGAAACAACATCTGAATAAAGCACATTTCTGAATACGTGCATGAGCAGGGCCTTCTAAACCACCTCTTCCTGACGCCTCTAACCTAGACAAAGCCCACGGAGAACTCAGACAAGAGAAGCATCAGGTCAAACGCCACGAGATTTCACAATCCACATGCACTTCATTTATATCAAGGACAGAATTATACTTGCAACTCAAAACATGGCATCAGAGCCTCAAAAATACTATTCAACTACTTATCTATGGTCATCATAAAAGAAAGGTGGGAGCTTCAAGAAGCCACCCAAGTCCTCAGGCAACACAACTACAAGTCCAATGAGACTGTTCACAAAGAGCCCAGAACAAAGATGTCAAATGCTCTATACATTTTGACTCTGAATTTCTTCAGAAAGAATCGCCCATAGCTTCTGCACCTACATCAACACCAAAGAAACCACCCTTCCCAGCGCTGCGGAATCAGTGGCGCTATATAAATAAATGATGATGATGATGATGATGATGAAAACAGCTTAGATGCCAGTTTCACAACTCTTTTCTATTTGAAGACCAAGAGCAGACATTAGCCCCTGGTGAACTCTGTCCTAGACTTAAACTGAGACTGCTCCCATTGAATACTGGACTGCACCCCCTAACTGGTAAGATGTAAGACTTGCAACATTTACTTTATCAATTTACCATAATTGATAAGCCAGAACCAGCAGGTTATCCAGTCCCTCTGGACGCCAAGATCAGCCTTCTTTATATGATATAGCCAGGCATGTGCTAGCTTATAACTTTAACAGTTTCCCTCTCCACTACACCTCAGTATCACATCGTAACCACAAAAGACCAAGGTATTTTTACTAAACTGGGGTTTTGAAAATGTGGAGATGTTGCCTATAGCAACCAATCAGATTTTAGCTGTTATTTTGTAGAATGTACTAAATAAATCATAACTAGGGGCCTGATTCATTAAGGATCTTAAATTCAGAAACTTCTTATTTCAGTCTCCTGGAAAAAAACCATGTTACAATGCAAGGGGTGCAAATTAGTATTCTGTTTTGCACATAAGTTAAATACTGACTGTTTTTTCATGTAGCACACAAATATCAAATTTAAATCAGTGTACAAATAAGCTATCCAGTATTTGTGTGCTATTTAACTTATGTGCAAAACAGAATACTTATTTGCACCCCTTGTACTGTAACATGGTTTTGTCCAGGAGACTGAAATCAGAAGTTTCTGAAGTTAAGATCCTAAATGAATCACGTCCTAGAATCTGATTGGTTGTTATAGGCAACACCTCCACTTTTTCAAAGCCGCAGTTAAGTAAATATACCTCCAAGTTTCTACACTTCACTACACTGTTATACTTAAATGTTATTGTTGCAATGGTTATACATATGTATTTAACTTGATTGTTTATCCTTTAGAACTATCATGCCAACCTGTCTTATGGGACACTAAGAACCCAGAGTTCAGCCTGTGTTATATGATCAATCTACATGCAAGCTAATTCTTACCACCAACAGTGCAACCTTCCTATACTTGGTTGCCTTGTTTTGTACATAAGTTAATACCGCCTTTATTATGTGATCTGTTTGTTTCACACAATTATGATGTAGACTAAATCTCCATGTGGTAGCCCCACTCACCTCCTCGCTTCCCCTAGTTAAGTGCTCACAAGCCCCCAGACATGCCAAGAATGACCCCTGCCCCGCCCCAAATTCATCCCTCAACGTTTGTTAAGCAGGGGAATACTGATAGACCACAATTAAAGAGCTTCACTAGCATAACCAAAGCTTCTTAGTCATACAGCCACTAACTACAGCCTATAGTATCCATATAAAAAAGACTAAACTAACCAGATCTTACTGCATGGCAACATAGCAGTTCTTAGCTTGTTGTATTGAAGCGTGTTACAGCAACAACAAAGTATTTTGTTTTACTAGTTATACTAGGTGGGATACTATAATGTTTGTAGCGCACACAACACTTCTTAGAAGCTAAACGTGTATCTCACGACATAGCACATTTACAAGAAGCAGACTTCACAATCTACTGCTAAATCCATCATGACAGAAATCAAAACAGCAAAATATGATTACTTCACAATTCACTAATCTGACGATTTATGTCTGCCCATTGTGTGGGAAGTTCATGAAGAACAAGGAAACAGTAGATGACGTAGATGGACAATTCAACTATTTATTATTAGAGCAACAAAACTGATTCTCTACTTGCAACAAGTAAGCTTTGAAACAAGCAGACTGAGAGTGGTCTCCGCATCCTCGTTTACCCAGGGTTATTTAAACCAGCTGGTGTAGTATGGTGCCAGAACTTCCTGTCTAGTTTCTCACCCACTACTCAGACCATTTGAAGTCCTTGCCCCTATGTATTCCAGGGGGTATATGCATCAAGCTGTGAGTTTCTGGTGGATTTGAAAAGTGGAGATGTTGCCTGTAGTAACCAATCAGATTCTATTTATTTATTTAGCATTTGCTACAAAATGATAGTTAGAATCTGATTGGTTGCTAAAGGCTACATCCCCACTTTTCAAACCCATCAGAAACTCGACAGCTTGATACATTTACCCCCTGGTATCTTCACCTCCAGTGTATTCCTGGTATCCGCAACTCTGGTGTATCCCTGATCTCTTCAGCTCCAGTGTATTTCTGGTATCTGCATCCCCAGTGTATTCCTGGTAACCAGCTCCAGTATATGCCTGATACTGTTATCAATCCAGCATATTCCTAGTTTTGCTCTAACGCTATTTCTGACATTATTGTTTGCCTCAGCTCCAACAGATATTCCTGCCACTCTGCTAGGCTATCTTACCTACCAGTCTTATCTAGTATCTGTACAGAGGGCCGCGAAAGAGAAAGCCATACTTCCTTATGAGGTCCCTGGCGAAAACCTACGACACGTCAGTTTCCATCGTGGGTACCATTAAACCAGACAGGTCACATTGAATCTGCAGTCCCAATGCCTTTCCTAACATGTAGTTTCAAAAGTGGTAGCCAGGAAATTCACTTTATCTGCATGCCTGGGTAGCAGTCAAAAGTCAAAGAATTGCTTAACTGCGCTTTCTTTTTAAGGGGGGTTTTCTCAGAAAGTAACAGAAGGTAAACTTCCCTTTACAAGGCAGCATCGCTTTAAATTTAAGCTGTCATCTCACCGATTTCTGGTGACTTGTACAACCCACACTATGATACATTTACCCCTGGATTGTAGAAAAAAATATTCTTCTTCTCCCTCAAGACAACATTTTAAAAGGGCCCGAACCTACCACTCTGACAAACAGTATTCTAGAGAGTATGTGGTAACAGGCGGCTCTATCATTCCTTTAGACCAAAGGAAGGAAGAATTCAGAGACATTCACAATGGCTACTGGCCAATACAGCCTGTAGCAGGTTTGGGGGTAGTAGGATTGCGAGGTATGCAGAAGTCTGTATGCTTACAAGGCAAGATCGCTGGTTTGGGGACATTATAGACAAAGGGTACTATATAGAATTTCAAGTGGTACCCAGAAAAAGTGTTTCTTTGTGAAATCAAAGACTCCATCATTCCCTGTGAAAATTAGAGCAATACACAGCAGTTCACAGACACTCATGGAGAAACCGGTAAAAAGTAATTACACATAGAGAAGCACCGCCTTCTACTCCAGAGTAATAGACTAGTAGAAAGCAATCAGGAGGATATCATAGAGTTCTTGATGTAAGAAAACTCAATCAATTTGTACATGCAAGACATTTTCACAGGGAGTCTGTAAATTCTATTCCCAATACAATAAAAGAAGGATATATTCTTACATCAATAGATCTGCAGGATGCCTATCTGCACATCCCAATTGCACCGCAACACCATTGCTTGGTGATTCTACAGTCCAGGGCATCATTTCCAGTTTATGTGTCTGCCATTTGACCTCTCAACATCTCCCAGGACCTTTACCAAGGTACTAAGTCCTGGTACTAGTGGTTCTTATGGCTGCTCTCAGGAAGCAGGGACTTGCAGTTTGACCTTACCTGCACAATATGCTGGAAATCAGAGAGCAGTGCACAAAACAAAACACTAAAAGTAATCTCTTTTCCATAGGACCATACATGGTTCATAAATACAGTCCAGAGTCACCCTGTGCCAGCTTAACAATTACAATTTCTGGTAATACAAATGAACACAGCAAAAGATTAAGCCTTGGTGTCATAGGACAGACTCTGGAAGATTCAAAATCTGTCTTATCAAATTCAGTGGCAGCAACAAGCTGCAATAAGAGATTGTCTCAGGCTATTATGGATGTTTTCCTCAACCATAGGTATCCTTCCATGGGCGAGATAGCATATGAGGAATCTCCAACTAGAAGTACTAGATCAGTGGAATCGCAATCCAGAATCTCTGGATCAGCCTGTTAGGCTTACACAGAGCCCCATGGTGTCTCTCAATTGGTGGCATGATACAGTATTAAAGGAGTATCCCTTTCAGAACCAGAAAGGACTATGTTAATGACAGATTCAAGCTCCTAAGGCTGAGATCCTCATCTGCACATAGAGGCAGTACATGGTGCATGACTGCAAAAGAAGAAGAAAATGCATGCAAACATTTAGGAAGCATGGCCACAGTGGTGTGCAGTACAACACTTTCTACCTCACTTGCAACACAAACATCTCAAGGTCTTTTCAGGAAACCGGACAGTAGTGGCGTTCATAAAATGCTGTCGGGTGTTTCTATCACCTCTTCATGTAGCAGGCAAGGACAACAAGGTGACAGATTATCTCAGTCAGCATCAAAATCACCCAGGGGATTGAACATTACACAAGGGGTGTATCAACAGTTGGCAGAGAAGTTTGGGGTCCCTGAAATAGATCTGATGCCAACAAGTCAAAATACCAAGACAGGATGATACTACTCCCATCATAGAGACTCCAGAGCTTGGGGAACAGATGCTCTAACGAGGCCCTGAGAATTCAAACTGGGGTATGTGTTTCCTCCTTTTGCTCTCATTGCATGCATACTGAAGAAGATCGAGAGAGAGGCAGTAGAGGCAATAGTGATTCTGCCATTGTGGTCCCTCCGGCTGTGCTTTGCAGTGGCATGGGATATGCTCCTAGAATAACCTTGTCCTCTACCTATGTGGACAGATATTCTGCATCAAGGACCTGTTAATAATCTGAATCCAGAGACTATCTCTGATGGTGTGGAGATCTGTGTGATGATTGAGTGGTTGCTGCTTAAAAGGAAAGGAATCTATGATTGCTGTTTTATTGCAAACAAGAAGAAAAAATACTTCTGTAGTGTATTAAGAATATTCTGCTGCAAGTCCAGATTGATCAATCCTTTTGCTGCTAACATATCTCAGGTGCTAGATTTATTTTAAGATGGTTTACAGAAGGGCATGGCCCTTAGTATATTGAAGGTACAGATTTTGGCATTTGGTGCATTCCTGGTCAAATGGTCTCATGGAAAGATTATTTTCAAGCAGCTAAAAGTATTCAGCCTTGCATCAAATCTTTTGCAGCACTGTAGGATCTGAATCTTGTTTTGGAGGCTCTAGTATCAGAAACATTTGAACTCTTACATTAAAACTCACTTAAATGCCTCACACTCTATTCACTTAGTGGCCATCACATGTGCTAGAAAATTAGGAGAACTTCATGCTTTATTGTCTGAGGAGCCATTTTTGAACAGGTAAACCGATAAAGTAGTGCTACGAGTAAACCCTGCATTCTTGATTAAGGTAGTTTCCACGTATCACATCAATCAAGAGATTGTGCTTTCATCCCTTTATCAAAATCTTACCAATAAGAGTAAGGAAATATAACATACTCTGGACATGGTCAGAGCAATTTCAACGTAACTCTAAAGAACAAAAGAACTCATTAAGGGTAATCATCTCTGTGCTTTCTGAAGGTCCACGCCACAGTCATGCTCCATCCAAAGACACTCTTGCAAGCTGGATTCAAGAAAGCATTTCACAGATTTATAGGAGGAACAGACGTCAGCTGTCAAAGGTACTGAGAGGGCATTCCACAAGGGCAGTGGTAGCCTTCCGGGCACACACTGCTCAGGCTTCAGCAAATTAACTACACAAAGCAGCAGGCTGGTCATACCTGCTTTTGTTCCTTTGTCCACATCCTAATAATGAATTTGAGGAAAGTTTTACATACCCTGGATGTGACCAGAGCAAATTCGGTTTATCTCTCAAAAACAAAGGAATTCAGGAAGGCTGAATATTTGTGTCTCTTCAAAGTACTCCATGGCAGCCCTTATATTCACTCCCATGTTATCTGAACTAATTAGAAGGAGTGCAAAACAGAATATGGGATGAGGCGCAAATGGGACGGGTAGAAAAAAGGGGAAAGTTCAATATCAAACAATGCCTAAGTTACAAAAAGTGACATGCGTTGATGTTTCATTAATATAAATACAAAATAAAATCAAATGATCATAGTCACGATATCATAGTAATGAGTCCCAATGTCCAAAACTTGACATCATCTCAAAATAATTTGTAACGCCCATCAGGAGTGTCTTAAATAATAATCAATTCTTCCCCCGGGTAGTTCATATATGCGGGAGATAAGAAGACAAATACCGAATCTCCAATGGTGTAGTTTTCCAAAACAACGTTTAATAAAACACAAGATAAAATGCACTTATAAGTAGAAGTAGAAAAGGTTCTCATAAAGGTATCTTTAAACGCGCTGTTATAAACTTCTACAGCTCCGTCTCGCAGTCAGCTTCCAACTGACTTCCAGATTGTGTTGTCACAGTAACCAGACTCGAGCTCCCATTGGAACCCTACGCGTTTCGTCACATAGAAGACACTCCTGATGGGCGTTGCGAATTATTTTGAGATGATGTCAAGTTTTGGACATTGGGACTCATTACTATGATATCGTGACTATGATCATTTGATTTTATCTTGTATTTATATGTATGAAACATCAACGCATGTCACTTTTTGTAACTTAGGCATTGTTTGATATTGAACTTTCCCCTTTTTTCTACCCGTCCCATTTGCGCCTTATCCCATATTCTGTTTGCATTGTTGTTATTTGGGGGAATCTAGTAGGTACCTCCCAGGGTATTGAGGCTGCATTCCCCATCCCTTCCCCGAACCTTAAGGAGCGCAGGAGGAACCATATATATATTTTTTAATTAGAAGGAGTGCCCACATACTTTTGGCTCTGTAGTGTACCTTCTAGGGGTGTCAACTTTGTTTCCTGTCTCTACTCAGCTGATTAGGAATCAACCCATTGTGAGGGCTGAAACAGAGGAAATTAAATTATCAGTGAATATAATTTGCTTTTTTTTACCCAAACATGTATTTTATATCTAAGTGAAGACCCATTTCTCATTTCTAATCTACCCATGAACTTTTCTTTGGGACACGTAGCTCCTCATTTAGTTAGGAGCAAAGCAAAATAAAAAAGAGTAAATTTGCACCTTAGTAAACCCATGTTGCACTGCAGGGTGACAAATTTAAAATGCGCAGACAGATTTAGAGTTGGGAGGGGTGTGTCCTTTCTTAACTCTAAATAAAGCAAAAATATAGCTGTCCAGTATTTGTGTGCTACATGCTTGCATGCAAAAAATAAATGAAAATAAATGCATTTGCACCTCTTGCATTGCAGCATGGTTTTCTCAAGAGGCATTTTATTGTGATTGACTGCTAACTCTACATTAGGCCTATAGGGTTTATTTTGATAAACTAATACAAATGTATATTTTATGTTTATTAACGTGGAAAAAAAACACAGAAACAAATATTAACAAAATACAATTTTCCAGGATTTATTACATTTGTACTATTACATATTCAGAGCAATTCTAGAAAATTACTCTGAAAGGCATTAATCTGCTTCCCCAGAGTAAAGGAATACCAGATATTGTTGATTTTATATTTTTAAAAAATTTAACTTTTTATTTTAGTAGAGATGAGTGAAGTTGTGGAGCAATCTTGAATGAATTGAGTTTCTCAGCTATTTTGCAGAGGTGTGAAGTTCTGGTGATATAATCTTTGAGTTAAATTTTTGCTTCGCCATTCCACAGAATTTTGCATCGTTTACCACATAAAGTATACATATAGGACCTGATTCAAGTCCGGACGTACAGCCGTCTTTGTAGCGTATCTTGTACGGAGGGCAACACTACAAAGTTGGATTTGACTTAAAGTTGGTTGGATAGTTAAAGATGGATGAATAAAGGTCTGGCAGGAGACAGAGCGGTGTAGTCAATGGTATATGCTAAGGTGACGTTTTCTTGCATACCTTCAGAGGGGCTTACAGTCCAGGTAATATATATATATATATATTCTCTAGGACTGTTTAATATTGATCTGTTTAATAGTGATCGAAATAACTCAGCAATTGGCTGTACAGCTGTCAGGAGCCGCGGCGCCCGCGGGCACTGCCGCGACTCACTTCCTTCCAGCGCTGGCGTCCCGGCCGTCTCCATGACGACCGGGACCTCACATCCTGTCTCTCGGCCCCGGCCGTTGCCAGGGCAACAGCCTAACAACAGCTACACTTCCTGGTGATGAATTATGGGCTTACACTAATGTTCGGACAGACTGGTTTACAAAGTATGGCTGAATAAATTTGGGTTCACTAAACCTGCAAAAAAATTAAAAGACTTTATATTGAATGTTATACAGTATTTGGATTTTTTTCATTTTTTATAATTATGCTTCCGAATGCTGAACAAATTACCTGTATACCAGCCACTTGATTTAATCAGGAAATCCTGCATTTCTAATTGAATGAACTCTTGATAGGATTAATTACATTCGATATGCAAACAAATTTCAGGAAATTGCTACAGTATTAAAATATAATGGAGTTACTAAAGTGAAGTGAAACCTTTAACAGTTCCGTGTAAGGGTGGTGTCACACAGGCTTGTGCATTTCTAGCTAAAAAGCACCAGCATCCATAGCGTTCAAATCAATATGTGTTGTGGTTAATAGGGACTGCTCAGCCTATCACATGGGAGCACTTATGTTCTGAAGACATTGCATGCCATGTTTTTATAAATGTACTACCCTTCAATGTGTCAGCACAGAATGGTTTGAGCATCGTTAGCACTAACGTTTTTTTAGCTAGAAAAGTGCTAGCATTCATAGCGCTGGTGTGACACCACCCTAAGTGTAATACACATTTACATTCTCTTCACATATTGTTTTCAAGGATACAGGAATAACAATAACATACTTCCCAACTGTCCTGATTTCGGTGGAACCGTCCCAATTTTAGGGCTCTGACCCGCCCATGGACATGTATGTCCTTGTGGGTGGGAAAGTTGGGAGGTACCTTCCGTTCACTGCTGCTCTGCATATTGTATGGGTGTTTGGAGAGGAGGCTGTTAGGGGAAGCCTAGTGTTTCACAGTGCTAAGCACTCCCCTATCATGACCTGGTCACACTCCTGTCCTGATTTTGGGATCTCAAGTTTTGGGAGGTATAGAATAATAATATTTTAAAATGAAACCACTTTACCTTTAGTTAGTAAAGCCACAAAGGTGCAGTCTAGAGTAAGCGCAAGAGGGCAGGATTAGCTCTCTAGAGATACAGGTATTTACCATGGACACAGGGCCGTCTTTCCCATTGGGCACGCTGGGCAGGTGCCTGGGGGCCCTGCAGCCCAGGGGGGCCTTCCGGAGGCAGAAAAAAAAAAAAAACCTGCAAAAAAAAAAAAAGAAAATACTTACCGTGCTGTCAGCTGGCGATCCGGCTCCCTCCCTGGTCTCCTCCTCCGTCGCGCTGGCAGTGCATGTCTGGCATGACGTCATCACGCCCGCCCGACATCCCTTGCAGAGCGCGATGGAGGAGGAGACCAGGGAGGGAGCCGGATCGCCAGCTGACAGCACGGTAAGTATTTTCTTCTTTTCTTGCAGAGTTTTTTTTTTTCCTGCCTCTGGAGGGCCCCCCTAGGCTGCAGGGCCCATATATATAATATTTTTTTAATTTTTTTGTATATATAGGGGCCCCGGTACACTGCTGTGCCCGGGGTGCCCAAGAGGTTCTTAAGAGGGCCCTGCATGGACACCTTTTAAAGAGAAACAAAAGCATCTATATGTATATTTATCAAGCTATGGAGCACGTTTTCCAAGGCTTTCCTACTAAAATGCAGTTGTTAAATAATTTTGCTTATTTATAACACTATAAAGTAGTTTGTACACTTTATTCTCTACCCTCCGTGCCTGTTTGTAAATGTCATAATTGGTAAATCTCCTAATTGTACAGCGTTAAGGGATATGTCTGACACTTAGTAATAAATAATAATAATTGCTGCACACGACCACTGCTCACACAGCTATGCTCTGGAGTATTCAGCTGTTCCCAAACACAGTCTCTTCTCATTCTGAGACACTAATCATTTCCACAAGGAGAGAGACCAAAAATAGTCCAGCTGGGGAAATCTTTACAGAACAGGGTCAGCTCACATTGATATAAAGGTAACAATCAGAAAAAAACACACGATTAAAGAGATAGGAAGTCTTTGGTTGCATTAATATATATTGTGATTGGCAGAGAAGCTCGGCAACAGCAGGGTGTATCTGGTTGAGGATGGCATCCCAGGATTGGATGCGAGCATCGCATCAGCTGGCATCCTAACCTCGGACATCCCTCTGTTTAGAAATAAGCAAAGGGCCTTGTCTGCTCAACTCTACCCCTCTTCCTGGGATCACAATACCTTGCAGTTGGTTGGTCCCTACTGCAGTAAATTACACATAACTGATGATCTGCAGGACCCCTCCCCAAAATGCTAACAGATACACCACAGCTAAAAATTTTAGACTTTTGCAATACAGTAGAAAACAAACACTATGCTAAGTATAGCACCCTCCTTCCCGTCACCAGGCTCCTATCTGCTGACATCTGCTTCATTAATCACACTCCTGGCACCAGTGGTACAGTCAGGTTCAGGGCCATTCTTAACAGCATTAAAGGCCCCTGGGCAAAGAGTGCACTGGGGCCCTAACTACACAACCACTCACAGGAATAAAACTGTAAATTCTCGATAAAATTAAGCTTATATTTATTGGTACCTCCGACAAGATCAGTGTTTAAATATTAAAAAACATGTTGTAGAGCAGAGATTGATCCACACAAACGTTTGGACAATATAACATGAGCCTTGAAGTTAAAAAAACAAGAACATTCCACCTAAACGTTTTAATACATCTGAATACAGGCTGGTGTCATTGCGACGTCTGTCAATAGAAATTTAAAGCGGCAATGTCGGGTTAAGTGTTTAAACACTTAACCTTAGGGGCCCCCACATTGCCGCTTTAAATTTCTTACAGACGTCGCAATGACGCCAGCCTGCAGTGCCGAACACTTGTTCAATCGGAATCAGCTGCTGTCAGCATGGTGCTTTCATCGGAGATGTCCAGCGTCGGGTTGACGGTAAGGTCTGTTTATTTTCAAATCGTTTTTTCATAATTTTAGTTTTTTTTGTAAGGTCTCCATGTCGGAATATTGGTAATCGGAAAAACGATTAAAACCGGTTTCATTCTAACTCCAACTCCAACTTTGGATGAAGCCTCATTCAGAAGCTTCACACAGCCAAACTCTGTCAAACGACAAATATTTTTTTGGGGGTGGCCAGCTCCCTTCACTTCTTTGCACAGGTAGAAGAGGCACAGACAAATTTTCTACTTTGATCTGTCTGGAGTCCAGGGAGACAAATTTGTCACAATAATTGTTTCTTTCTTCTGAATCCTGATGCCAAGCGATAGTTTTTCATCACAATCTAAAGAGACACTCTGTCCCCACCACCACTGTCAGTAGGGACACTCCTGGATTTCTTTCACAACCTTCTACAATCTACCAATTGTAGGGTACAGTGGTAAACAGTTCACACACAGTCTCTCTAATTGTATACTTGTATTGTATGAATTTTTTAAAGGTGGGGAGTCCTCCCTGTAGGATACCATTGTGGGGCATGAACATCTAGAGATGCTCAGACATGATTTTTGAAAAATTTCTGCTCTGTCTGGGTCAACTGTACAACTCCTTCTGCCTCGAGGCAAACATTCCACATTGGAGTTTAAGTTGCTCAGCAAAACAAAATCAATGTTGGGTGTCTTTTTGTAGTCCCCTCTTTGCCTTGTGGGTGATGTAGTTGCTTTAGTCATTGGCACCAGCCTCTATATTGTTCTCGGGTCTGCTGCCCAGTTTTAGCTCAGTTTCGGTTCTCCCAGGTCTCGGTGGGTGTATCACCAAACAGGAGCCTTTGCACACACAGTCTTAATAACGAGGAGTCTGTGCAACAAAGATCATCATCATTTATTTATATAGTGCCACTAATTACGCAGTGCTGTACATAGAACTCATTCACATCAGTCCCTGCCCCATTGGAGCTTACAGTCTAAATTCCCTAATATAGACACACACTCACACACATAGACATATACATACAGACAGAGAGGTAGAGACTAGGGTCAATTTTGATAGCAGCCAATTAACCTACCAGTATGTTTTTGGAGTGTGGGAGGAAACCGGAGCACCCGGAGGAAACCCACGCAAACACAGGGAGAACATACAAACTCCACGCAGATAAGGCCATGGACGGGAATCGAACTCATGACCCCAGTGCTGCAAAGCACAAGTGCTAACCACTAGGCCACTGTGCTGCCCATACAGCTAGTTACAGCTAGTATTACAGTATGATGGTTACCAGTGGTCAAAATAATGGACACTGGGTCATCCCTCTCTGGTGTGAAAGACCAGGGGAAATTTTATATACATCTCCAAAAACTCTTCACTCCAGCATAGTTGTAGTAAACATAATCCTTTGCCTTACCACTCTCCAGCACAGATACTCACCCCTTCAGCAGTCCTGATTTTTAGTAGACAAATTGATAGAATCCTATTGGCATACCGATGTAACTATGAATATATGGGAGGACTGGTATAGCGATGTAACTATAGACAAATGGGATATTGGTCAGGATAGCTAGAGTATGATCCATGCAAAAATCTAGGGTGTAGCTTATATTATCCTGATTTTTTTTTATTATTGTGTAATGTTGGGTGATAAGCAAATGTTTCTTTTAAAACAGTGCTTTGGGTGTGGTGGCTGACAGCAAAAACCGTGGGCACGCATAACTAGAAAAACTAGCACACAGTGAAAATATAAAGTGTTCCTAGCTGGAACACAAGATTATGTAGATTATTGGGGAACAAAACACAGAACAGGAGATAATTAAACGCTGTGTGTCTGACAGTGGGCTTTTATTTAGTTTGGATGTAATTAGATTGCATATTGGTTCCTGGGTGAAAATGAAGGAATATTAATTTATAAGCCTACAAGATTTGGCCCGAAAGTGCTCTAAAGTGCAGTGCTTCCTTGTAACTTGCAATGTTGCAGAGCATTTGAATGAAACTCAAACTACAATGGCAATTGTATATATTTCTGTATAACTGACCATTAGCAGATTTCATGTGGGCATCTGTGAAATTAAAGAGCCATCATAGAGCTTATTCTACCAACTTTATAGCTTCTGTGACAAATGTCTGGCATTTATTGGGCATAGAAAACAAAATATATTTTGGGCACAGATGAAATGTAAATGAATCTTTCATGAAATTACATGCATGCCTCACTTAAACTTTCTACGATCCAAAAAGTTGGACTCCAGTCAAAGATGAACAAAACATGTTCTAATTCCAGTGTGGAGCATCGGATCTTAACAGATGGCAACTAATCTGTAAACAAGTTATGCGATAATCAAAATGCACTTCTAGGTCTATCCATAAATACATATGAGCAAATAGGTTGACTTTGTGAAGGGCACAAAAAAAAAAGAAAAGAAATAAAACTATCAATACAAGTACCAAACTAATCTATGTTTTTTTTCTTGATTTTAATTTTAATGTATTCATTCATTTGAAGACTGTAGAAACACAAGACAAATAAAGTGTGCAATTTACTTCTTTTATAAGAAGCTATTTATTTATGACAGTGATATTTATTCAGTAAAATAAAAATACTTAAATCAGAAAATGTGATAAGGAAATAATTGAAATACATTACGTTCTGGTATAGGAAAACACACTAGAAAGTGGACATGATTGAAATACATTAATACAGGAGTAGTCAACCTGTATCTTTCCGATCGTTGTGGAACAATAATTCTTGCTGTATTAATGTATTTTGATTATATTTGCCACTTCCTTCCAGTGGATGCTGGGACCTGAGACTCCAGACCCACAGGTCACCTAAATTCTTCTATATTGTATATACATTCGTAAGCAACTTACTCTTTATTGAATGAAACAATCTATTTAAATGTGACTTTACAATAAATGGTGTTTATATTTCATTTCCTCATGCAGCGTGTTAATGTCTAGTATATGAAAATCCTTGTTTTAAAAACAGGCAAGCCCAATCTGCCTGAGAACTTCATAAAACAAGCCACTGCCTAGATACTGCCTAGTTGTTTTTTCTTCAATGTGGATCACTGCCAACTGGAAATGTTCTGTATAAATTACAGTTCCTTTCACATGGGTTGCAACATGGCTGCCAGCAGCTACGGTCTTATGGCTCTTTAACCATAATGCTGTCATTGGTGAAGCTTAACAAAAAGAAAACATTAATCTTGCAATCAACCACAAGAAGCAGCATTAAATGAAACGGGATATTTTATAAATATGAAATGATTGAAATGATTGGCTCTTAGACTATATACACAGTGACATTAAAATTCTATGTTCGAGATGCATTTTGTAACACAAGTAAATGGTTGTCAAAATAAAAAAATCATTGTACCAAATACAGAGAACACATTTGGCTTTTTCTGTGCATTTAGCTTGTATTGTGCTGCAGGGCATTCTTTAAAATTCTTCTTGTTCCATTTCAGTGTATGTAAGTTATGCTGAGTGTTTGTTTGATTGAGGGCCGGTGCCAACAATGGACTGGCCGCGGTTTGATGGAAGAATACAATAGTGAAATTAGTGGCTCAAGGTGTTCCTCTTTAGAGAGTTTGGGGGCCCCTTCAAAATGTTTGCTGAACAGGTAGATTCCTAAAGTCTATGGGCAAAGGTAATTGTAACTATTGGACTCTGTTGTCACTGAAAATGGGTCAATGAAATTGGATAGTCTTGCCTTTTTTTGTCAATTCCTGATACACAGGGTTTGGTACTTAGGGGGGCGTGATGTATCTTATAAAGAAGACAGTGTAGAATCTTTGGAATTTGGTTATATATGGATCTTAAAACCAAGCGATTGTTCATTTCTTGCTTGAACAGGTGGAGGCAAGAAGGATACAATCATTCAAAAGTTAGTCAAATTTGACCTGACCGGGGTCTATTGAAAAAGTAACATAATTTTTTAAATTATATGGAGTATGTTGTCCTGCGTTCTATCCATCATTTAAGAGTCAAGGTAACACTTTAACATACAATGTTATTTTTCATTTAACATCTTTACACAAGGTTGTACACTCACAAGTGTCATTCCAAGTGAGATCAACGCTCATCGTTAAAGATTCAGTCAGTCTACCCCTTCAGTGTATGTCCCCATGACCCGTACTATAGCTCTATAGCTACCCTATAATATGACATTGAGCTGGATAGGTGAAGATAATATACTTCTGAGGTCATGTTCTGGATGAGCTTTTCAAACTGCTCACCACTTTATAAAAATCATTAACAGTAACAGAACTATTTGCCTGGACCCACCTTATGCTATGAATATCCACACCTACCACTGCAAGGCCTTACAGCCCATGCAGATTCAGGAGAATTGCCTAACATCTCGTTTCCAGAACGTGAGTAGATCAAATCTCAGTCCTGGGACCATTAATCCTTACGCCTGCATGCTACTGCTGTATAATCCATTGGTAAGAGCAAAGCATTAGCAAACATATGCATGCATAGTTTCAGTCTGACCTGCAGGTTATACTGCTACCCATGTGAACAGCTGTTACAGAGGAATGCTACACTTCATTTCTGTAATCCAAGAAGCATACATTTTACACTCTCATAAACAATGCTAATTGAGTAGGGTATAACTGGAGTTCTGGCATGTGGGTTGTCCCTGTTTTTTTTTATCTCTAGCTAAAGCTAACAAAAAAATAAATGAATAAGATATATGTCTAAAAGAAACATAAACCAACAAAGGTAAAAATTAAATGCGCATTTGAATGTCTGCAATTAGACAAAGAAATGTAGCTACAAGAAATTCTGAACATTTTGTGTAATAATGGCATTTAAGAAGATCCTTGACATGGCTGTATTGGTTTTCTGATAAATGGCTTATTAATCCCTGGCATCTGAACATCGAACCATAACAAGGGCTATGCAAGACATGCAACCGCCCAGGATGTCAACCTGAAGAGTACAGGGTTAACATTTTAGGTTAATTTGGTTACAGATGAGGTCTTTCTGGGGCATCAGTTTCCCTTCTTGCCAGTAGCTACCATTTCTGGTTATGGTCCAGCCAGTAGCTCACTGCTCTGTGCTGTGTTCACCACATATTAAACAGAACTTAAATGGAGGCAAAAATAGAAATCATAGATAAAATAAAAATAGATATAATTGGTCCCTATATGAAACAGATCATCAATGATGGACAATGACAATTTTCCAAAGATGATGGACCAAGAAAACTGATATATTTTTCTTCTGTACTGTGAGTGAAATAAATACAGGAAGTATAAGCAAAGCATTACTAAAGCTGCATTCACAGATTCTAAAATAATATGCAGTGAAAGCGGATACACACACACATATACACATACAACACACACACAACCTGCTCCATCATGCAAACTTACATTGGTTGCTCCCTTGGATCACCTACCAGTAATGCTACTGTAACTCGGGCTGTGCGACAGGGGCAATCGTCCAGGACGCAACGCTGAAGGGGGGCGCAATTTAGGAATATTTTAGGTTCATTTGGTTAAAATTGAGTGCTAGGGGGGGCGTCATTTGTCTTTCTCGCCCCAGGCACTAGAATTCTAAGTTATGGCTCTCATGCTACACATACCATAAAACAGTGCTTTGCATTGAAGCCTGGAAAGCAGGTATGATGGTGTTGGTTACATCGATTGTGCTATTTACATGTTGTATATAACAAGATACCTAAAGTTTGATATTCCGTTTAAGAAATCTGCAGAGCAGCCATTATATCACGTGCCAAGATCATATTGGGGATGCTGTCCTCTGGGGTGGACGGTTGCATTTCAGCTAGAAATGCACACAAATTCAGTGTTTCAGGTTGAATAGCATCAGCTAGTTTAATTCACAAGCTTGCAAAACAAACAAAATCCTATCTGTCTAGTTACTAACTAATACAGTGGAATACCCTCTCCAGAGCGAGGGGCCTAGTATCCCTCACTTAAACCAAACAGAGCTTACAGCATAATTTGTAGTTTCTCTCAGGAGAAATCTAACCTCCTCCCCAGACAATGAGAGAGTGATTGAGGCAGAGCTGCATCCTTTTACAGACACCCCTCAGGTGCAGCTCCTAATTGGTCTGCTGTGAGCCTGCAGATCAGAACACCCGGACTGGGCATTATGTATGGAGCCCACACTACTCTCTCCATATAAAACACCAGGGACCCTTACCAGCCTTTCCTGAAGCTGAGAAACACATTTTGAGAAGCTTTTCCTCAGACACAAACAATCTCCCTGGTGTTTTAAAATACAAATGACAGGAATCTAGGACTTATGTACCTGCTATTCACTTCTTTCCCAGCGCTTCTGTCACAATCAGTACTAGGGTAATAAAAGTTTTTACAGTATAAGAATACTTTATTACCTTGACTTAACACACATGCTGTTTTTTCATGCAAACAATGATATAAATACCATGTTATTCTGCAATATGACATTTGGAACTTACTGAGTTACAATGTCAGATCTGAAACTGAGGACATCAGGATAGATACATTGTGCTTCTCTCTGTTAGTTGGCAATATGAAGTGGCTTCAAGTAGCACTTTGTGTTCTATGTCTTCAGGAAAAGTTGACATCTCTGGTTATTCTACTACATATATATATATAGGGTTGGGAGACAAGTCTATGAATAATTTAATGAAACATGTCCCAAGATACTAGGGGGTATATTTACTAAACGGCGAGTTTGAAAACGTGGAGATGTTGCCTATAGCAACCAATCAGATTCTAGTTATCATTTGCTTAGTACATTCTACAAAATGACAGCTAGAATGTGATTGGTTGCTATAGGCAACATCTCCACTTTTCAAACCCGAAGTTTAGTAAATATACAACTAGATGTATTAGTACAGTGGGGGAACATTGAAAATATTACATGCATGGCAATAACTATTCTGTACATTATTCAAAACAAACTGGCAATACTAGCATAATAGCATAATTGTCAGCTTACCATAATAACCAGAGACACTGCCAGTTTTTGGGATGCAATTCTCAGTATTTATTCTTATTGTGTATGTTGTGTTAAGAATCAAACAGAATTCTCATCATACCTTGTTGTCATTATATTAAACCATTTCTATCTACAATACACTACTCTTTAATTTATGGCATCACCAAAAGATTTTGGCTAGACCTCCAGCAATGGTGTTTAGTTTGGTAAACATTAATATGAATTTGCATTCCAGGCCATAATACACTGTAAACTTATCATTCAATGACATTTGCAAACATGCCACTAGTATTATTGCTCTCTTTAAATCTTTCTTCATGACACTTCTCTGCTTTCATAGGTAATCTTTTGCAACCTACACTAACTCTTCCTAAACCAGTAGTGTGCATTATGTTGGACACAACTGGCATTTGACCTATTACGCCCATATTTCTGTCCCAAAAAGTACAATGATGCCAAATAATTATCCTATTGAAATCAATACGATCATTATCGGTCAAGTTGGTAAATGCCTTTGAAAGATGACTGCTGTTGGTTTACTTTACTAAAGGCATAGCAGGGGATGGTAGGATAGTTCACATCATGATATTGGTAGTGGGCAACTCACTTCGATCACATAAAAATTACTCTGAGCTCCACAATATTCGGATAATGTGCTTAATGTCTAGAGATACTTAAATCTGTTCCAAACTGGTTCCCCGACTGGTTCATTGGATTGGTTCTAAAGATTGGACATTCCTGATAATCTGCTTCAAAGTGGTTCCCCAATTGGTTTATTGGATTGGTTCTAAATATTGGACATTTCTGATAATCTGTTTCAAAGTGGTTCTCCATCTGGTTCATTGAATTGGTTCTAAAGACTGGAAATTCCTGATAACGTCTCAAACTTTAAATAGATTAGAAAATTTGTGCTACATTCGAGCAGGTTTACATGGCTACAATGCATAGCATTTCTAACAGATTTACAATGCTTTTGATGAACTTAACACTTATCAATAATTTTGCAATTTCTGAGTGCCTAAAAATAAGGAAGCCGAATTTAGAGATGTTAAATGAATTTTTTTGCTTGGTGCTGTTTTTTTCTTGTTTATGTATAACAAACACAGTAATATTAGATGTTTGAATTATAAAAAAATTAAAATACTACAAAATGTAGCCATTTAAGCTTGAACAAGCAACATCTTACAGATTACTGTTTTTTTACAGCAAACTCAAATTTCAAAGTAGAACTTCGAACATGAGCTTAAAACCACAAGTTTGGCAACAGCAGTTGAGCTAGATTTGAAAAATCATACCATTATCAAGTCTGAAGCCCTACAACTGGCCAAATTCTACAAACTGTTGAACCGGTTTGAATAATTCAAGCAACTGGACTAATGACCAGCTTCAGACGTGGTTGGGACAACAATTTGGAAGTCACAACACTGTATCTGTAAGTGAACCAGTGCAAAGAAAAATCTCTTTTTACCTAAGTTGTGTAGACCCTAGACACCATTTTTTGCGGACACTACTCTACCCATAGAGTTCAAATTATAGATATCCTTCAAGTTGACAGCTAGCCCAAATCTCCAAACACTTCTATACATGCAGAGAGAGAAGACATCTATTCTCTTCATTGGAATCTCTCTTCAATCACACGCTCTAAACAAAACGTAAAATGCAGTTTAAACAGTTCACTTACATTACATTACATGTAATGTAAGTGAACACGTTACATGTTACATTAGCTATATTATTTAGCTTAGTAACACACTGCAACGTTGGTTTATACTTTTAGATTAGCTTATCTGCTCTTTAAAATGCAATCCTTAACAACATGCCTAAATAAAACACAGTACAATAACCTAATACTAGCTTTGAAACTGCTAGAAAGGAAATTGTTACAAATAGACCAATTGCAGCCAAACTGTGTTTGTGTGGCATATGCAGACTGTCTGAGTAATAGATATTGTAGCAGCCCTGGAACAAAATGTGGGCTCTGAAGAAAAATTGGACACATCAGCAGTCACCCATCAAAAATGGAGACCAGAGAATTGTTAGCTATCAAACTAGGCTTTATGCCTAAGCACCGATAAATGTGATGTGAAAACAGGCTGGATTATTCTTGCTAATACTAAACAGTGCACAGAGTATATAGTGTATAAATCACTGGTAAGCTTTACTGAAGACAGTATAAGCAAGGCTCAGGCTAATCAGTTTAATGTAAACATTGATTTTTCTGGCCTTTGCTTTTCCATAAGTGTTAGAAAAACCATTTATGTGCAAACTAGACCTATGTGGTTTTATAGGATTGTGTGATGAAAGGAAATATATTACATGATAGACCATTATACAACCCTATCCACACCGAAACAGGATTTGGTTCCCATTTAAATTCATAAATCCTTCTAAACCACTTGTGCTTTTAAGGCGTTTGCCATTAACTAAAACTTTCCTTCTTTCTCAGACTGTCTTGTATACTATCTCCTGAGCACTAGATACAACTTACCCTTTCTCAAAACTGACTGGTCCTTTAACCACAAATAATGCACTTTAGTTCTCAGCTTGCATTTGTGAATCTATTACTCTACAGTTGGTGTCATGCACCTTCAGATTCGCAGATTTTAAACACATACCTTTAAATCCTAAATGAAAATAATATTAAATAGTTACAAATATTAGGATAGTAAACGGTGAAACAAATTAAGGATAAACTTAGTGAATTACAAGTTTTGTGTTCTTAACTGTACAACAGAAACAAAACTGTTTGTGTAAGATGTGATCACGTTTCCTGGCGTTGGAAGAACCACTAGAATCTGCTTATTAGTGGACTGCGATTTTCAAGACAATACACCACCTTTCAGTAGCCAGAACAAAAAAGGAGCCAGGAGCTAATGGAGGGCATTGCATGCCAATTTCTCCAACACAACAAGGTGGCCTTTAAATTGGAGGTCACTTGTGACCTTAAAATTTGTTGAGGCACCAGGGGCAAACGTAGGATTTGTAAAAGGGGGTTTCCACACCACGCCGCCAGTGGGCGTGACCAGCATGCATGGGGGCGTGGCTATAATTTTAGACAGTGCTTGGCTGCTCTCCAACTCTTCCTATCCCCATAATATACATGGGCAATGCTGCGTGCACTACTGTTAGGTGCACGCAGCTCTTCCTTTTCAAGCAGAGCCGTGTGAAGCGGGAGCAGGGTCCAGCTACCTCAATTATACAGTGCCCCAGGCTTGGAGGGGGGTTCCAGGCACTAGGAAACCCCCCTCGGTTTGCCTATGGGCACAGCACATTTTATTTTGTACAAATTTTCTGCAATGTGCATAAATTGTAATTCTCCTTTCTTCTTCTTTTTTGCAGATGCTTTTACAGCATTTGTACAAACACCCGGCACATATAAACCCTATAAAGACCCAATAAACCATCAACCGTTGGAGAAATAGACCCTACCGATGCTTTATGTGAATATTTTCCCACAAAGGACAAAGGGACACCATGAAATCCGGAAACGTTGAATGAATTCTCTCCGCATTGAGGATGGTGTGTGGAAACTGAAGCTGGTTTATGTCTTAAATAATGCACGCCAGACATCAGGGCTGCTTTTATTCAGGTAACACGGCATTTTAAGTTTTCATTTACATTATTGCAGAGGTGGTTGTCTGAGGGGTGTAACTTTGAGAACCTGGCACCAGTTTCCAGCACCACTTTGCAAAAATACTCCAAAGTCTTTTGAAACTCGGACTGATTTATGATGAGAACCAGTTATGGTACTAGTGACACCAGTTCATAGAGAAGCGATGAATGTGCCTCTACTATCTGTAAGCGGCAAGTACGCTTTAATATTATGAATAAAATAATTTATATTTTATTTAAATAGGTAATAAACAGTCATCATATGGTACTTTAATTTACACCTCATGTAAAGGGATGAAGGTAGGTGTGAAACTGTATAGGGTTTCATACATATTTGCCTACTCTTCCGGAAAGTCTAAGGACTCCCAAATTTCGGAGCTTTCCCAGGAGAGAATGCCATGCTCCCTCAACCTGTCGCACACTTGGCATTGTGCAGCGTGGGAAGGGGCCACGATGACATGAATTACGTTGCCACACCCGGCACTTTTCACTTGGACCTCCCCCCTGGGATCTCACGGAGGAGAGGTCAAAAAAATCTGCCAGCATGGTTTAATATTAATGTACTGTTGTCTATCTCCTCATCAGTGACAGGCATCATGTGCCACTTATACGATATATGGAAATTCAGCTGGTAAACAAAAAGCTCCCAGAGAGCTGTAATCACGATATTTACATTTTGAAAGTTTTGAAAATGTTCATAGTGTTCAGAATGGGAAATGTGTGTTCTATCCTTGCAGCCAGTCTTCTGTTAGACATCTTTATCATTCCCCAAACCTTATGTTTGAAAATGTCGGTATTAATGTGGCTATTTGTTCCCTTGTATTGTCATTTTTGTATGTAAAAAATAATATTGAGCCTTATAGTAACAGGAACGAGAGGACAAGTTCTTTATTTAAACGAGAAACTTAGAAAAACAGTCCTCATTTATCTGTCTGATTACTGTGCATCTAAACCTTGAGGCGCACGTCATGTTTAATGTGGTTTGTATTAGCTTAATGAAGAGCTGCCTCTCGGGACATCAGTGTTATTAATGATGAGGGCACTTGAGGGAGAGAAGTAGTTACCATGTAATGTGAATGAATGATTTAACTTATGTGCTTTTTGCTCATAAGATCTTACGTCTGTCTTGACAGAAACCTAACCACCAGCACGTCTGTACATATGAACATGCAATCATATATACATACGAGCTCCTACACATAGATCATGTTCACAATAATATGCTGGAAGAGAAGCAGCTTTGCAATCTTACCGACCTAGTTGAACATTTTTTGTCAGAATGTACTATATTTCTTTTCCATCTTACTCATACTTCCCAACTAACCCTTTTCTGGAGATTTAGCCCCCATTTTTATTATTTTAGATACTCTCCTTTTTGGGTATGATGTATAGATTTTGTCGGAAACTCATTTGGAAGCAGTAATAATTGTACAGAGAAATGTAAGGAGTTGGATGTACTGTGTTGACTGATGTCAGTGTGGCTTAGCTACATTCTCCCCCTTAACACTGAAAAAGGAACTCTGCCCAAATGTATTTTCGGTGCATCTATTCCCCTCTCCCTAACTAGCATAACTGGTGGGTTCCAAGGCTGAGAGCCTGATACTTCTTAAGATGCTTCCATGAGTAATGTGGTCAGTTCTGCAGGGCTCGGCACCCTGAAGAAATATAAATGAATCCTTCAATCAGTGCAAATCTTTCAATACTGCTGACTGGACATCTACCATGCTGTCCAATTAAGGTTACCATTACATTTACACTGATCACTTTATTCATTGACAGTTCTCCAGGGTCGATGGAGGGGGTTGGTTACACAAAATGACATTTCAGTGCAGTTATTTTCTATCTTTTACATTCTTACTCACTGGCCCAGCAATAACTCATTGGATGTTCAGGAAAATAAAGTGTTGTTGTACAATAATAGGTATGATAATTAAGTTTAAAGCAGCTGCATGGGTCGTCATCACCAGCCGATGTGTGACGTCTGCAACTCGGCAGGGTAACACAGCAAAGGGCACAGAATGATTAGCGGGTTAGGTTAGGTATACACTGGTTTGGGCTCTTTTCAGCCAATGCTAGCAATGAATGACCCGGTGAATAAATGGAGAGAGTGCTGTAGAAGGAATAATTCATTTGTTTGTTCTAAGAAAGAATTTTTCGTTGCAGAGTCACAAAAGCTAACAAAATTCTTTAGGGCATTTGGATAGCTATAACAAGGCGGTTATAATCAGTGTGACAATGTGACAATAATGAATGAATGAGTATTGTGCTGTCATTCTCCGGAGACTAGAGGATCAGATAAAGGACCAGATGAAGAGCACAGATCTGATGGTAAATCGTGTCAGTGTGTATGGATGAATCACCAGACTGATCGGACCTTCAGTCGTAGGTACAATGGTTTGAGATAAAACGTCGGTCGGAAAATTCTTCAGTGTGTACCTAGCCTAACATAATGCCTTTTCCAGCTATAAATCTTAAGCGTGTTTTTTAGCATTTATAGTTTGCTGTAAACAGAACATTCTGCCTAGGAGGTTTCAGCAATACAATACATTACCAGTCACTCTGGCTTTGCAGCAGTCAACTAGCTTTATTTGTATTGATTTGTCATACAATAATATTACTGTACTCAGTCACACTGTGTATAGAGGATTAGTACACTATTCCCACCAGTGTGTCTTCACTCACTGTATTCTGGAAACAGTAAGTAGGAAGTAATGTTCATGTGTAAGGGAGGTCATGAATCCGGTACAGACTGAGCATCCAGACAATGGTACATTCCACTGGAAGATTTGTAAGTTGTAAAATACAGCCGGTCAATTCCATAACAGTTCTCTGAGAACCTGACCTGTGACAATTTGCATTTTGAGAGTGGGGGGGGAAAGAACATGATTTCTGAGCAATCTCTACCTGCCATTAATGTACAGATTTCTGTTTTTTAGAAGCATAAAATACCATTCTTAAAAAAAAATCTATTGCAACCAAAGCTGGAGCTTCTAATGGTCCATTTTGGGAAGCCTATAACACTAAATAAATGTCACTCATTCACTGATTTTACTGTCCTTGCTGCATCCCGACACTGAACACCAGACACTGATATGGAGGAGCAGCACCAGAGCCTTCTCAATGTCTGTGATATGCTGGGATTCGGGAGTGTGGCGCTGGGATATGATGTCATCAGGAGATGCCACGCCCCACCTCCCCACCTAAATAGAAGTGCAGGGAGCGCTGCCTCAGAGTATTGCAATGCAACACAAGTTCAACTCTAATGGGCTTGATAACACTAGAAACAATAGTTTCTAGTATCATAGCCTTTCACATGCATCAAAAATGCATTCAAAATATGTTTAAAAAACAAGGCCCTTGATGTTGTTTTTTTTTTTAAGTAATATTATTTTTATTATTATTAATTTTCAATATTACTGTGTAGCGTCCCTTTAACGGGTTAAGGCATTCTTCATTAGCGTCCTTCCTTAGCGTTCTCCATTAGTGTTCTTCACTAAACTTAGTTTAAAACAGTCAATTTCTTTCCTTGCTTCTCACTTTATTTCAATTTTATTGTCACATTTTTTATTTACCCAGATACCTTCATTTCTTTCAAGGATCCAGTCCTGAAACACTGACAGAGACATGAGTGAAACAATTCACCACGTTTGAGTCACTAAAAATGTCTGTGTTTTGTGGTCAGTGAATGAGTTTGCAGTATTGAAAGAAAAAAATATCATGGTTCATAACAAAAAGGGGTAGGAAACCCTGTGTAGTGTCACGTGAGCTGCTCAAATCCTATTCGGAACGACCTCTTTGAACAGGTAAGTCCCACAGCTGCCAAGTCCCCAGGCCACACTTTGTGGTGGATACGGCTGCAGAGCAGCACAGTTGTAAACATAGCTGTAGGTACAATGCAGCTCTGGTGATTGGGGCAGAATTTAATTTTCCCTTTCCCCGCACTTCATCATCATCATCACCATTTATTTATATAGCGCCACTGATTCCGCAGTCCCTGTCAGTCACATCAGTCCCTGCCCCATTGGAGCTTACAGTCTAAATTCCCTAACATACACACACACAGACAGAGAGAGAGAGAGAGAGAGAGAGACTAGGGTCAATTTTGATAGCAGCCAATTAACCTACCAGTATGGTTTTTGGAGTGGGAGGAAACCGGAGCACCCGGAGGAAACCCACACAAACACAGGGAGAACATACAAACTCCACACAGATAAGGCCATGGTCAGGAATTGAACTCATGACCCCAGTGCTGTGAGGCAGAAGTGCTAACCACTACGCCACAGTGCTGCACACTTCCCCTCCTTTCATCACCAGTAATGCTATGGAACATGGGGAAAGACTATATGGGATACCAGAAATAATTATATATATGGGATACCAGTAGTAATAATATATTGGGACAGCAGTGATGTTATACTGGGATAGCAATAGTATTACATAAGATACGGATTATAATGAATTGTAAAGATTATGGCTCTATGGAAAGGATAACATGGGAATTGATATGGAACCTGGGATACACACATACAAACATAAGAAAAAGTACTGATACGGAAAGGATTCAGAGTAATGGAAACTAGAAAATGTATTGTACCATCTATGCTAAACTGTTTTATATCATATGTGTAAGATTGTTCATAAATATTATGTTAATGAAAATATATAACATGTTAAATGAAGCTCAACAGCTGTGTGCAATCTTTCTTGATATAAGTATCATGGTTATCTGTTTGTGCTGTATAACTGTATAGCAGAATCTGTGTGCAAGTGTCTGGAAGGAAACTATATATACTGTGTATATGATTGTAAGTCCCATGTCTAGGATACCTGCTATGGAGTGCTTGTGAACAGTATATAGTGATGTAGAAACTGTACTATATTATAAGCACATTTTGTAAGGATTTTTTATGAACTGTTTATATGATCTTTAAGTTAACTGATAGATATTTCATGATAACTGAGAGAAAGGATGTTTGAATACCTTGGGGCTGATCCAGAGTTGGTTGCAAAATAGAAGCAAATTACTCTTACAAAAAATAGCACAGAGAAATAGAGTATTTACACCCATATGCAGAGCTGTACACATCTTGAGACGCGTCCGCATCCGCAGCATATGTGCCTTGTGTACGACAAGCCATCATCATCATCATCATCAGCTAATCGTCTCATCCTGCCCCCACCCTCCCCCACTGTATTGGGTAGCACTGAACAGCAGGTATTCACTCCGGATCCTGAACTCAGCAGCAGGATCTCGGAGGGGAGATGAAAAATGTTACCAAGTATGGATATAAAACAGCATAACTATCTAAGGATTTTACGGTCCTCCCGTTGCTTTGTGCTAGGTATATGTTGCATATATATATATATATATATATATATATATATATATATATATATATACATATATGCATCTGCCGTTTGTGATGTTTCTGTTTTGTTATGCTTGAAAACTTAAAGTTGTTAATAAAAAAAACAACATAACATTTTGCAAGGATGAAAAAAAGCACAAAGACTGTTCCATTTGCTTATTGATTTTTCACTTGACCTCATCCTCCATGGATTAGTATGTCAGAACCCTCACATTAGTCTTTAACTTCTGTCTTCTGTGCCTTCTAACTTGCCTCCAGTTAACTCCTCACATCATGACATTGCCCCATCACAGACAGTCCTCATGTACAAAATCACATTAGGTCACTGTCTACCAAAAGATCAGCGCGCTCAACTCTTAAATTATGCTGTGCTGCTGTGAATATTTCAATGATAAGATTGGCAACAAGTTGTTCCACCCCCAGAATGTAACGCTCAAAAATGAGCCTGATAACAATGTAATCAAAATGAATTTGATTACTATTGAGCATGTTGGTACATATGGTCGGAAGATAACTGCAATTAGTCTGTAAGTGAGGTGGTCTTCATGCCAAAAAGCACCCAATAAAGAGATTTAGCTGTTTGGCTCAGATCTTGTCAGATCTCATCCAAACCAGCCACCTACAAATGGTATACTGGAGCGGGGGCAAATTGGATGGTAATACTGTTGATCAGGATTTGAGCCAATCAGCAGGTTTGTTTCTGTGTGGCCAACATAAGACTCTCTGCTAAAAGACACATGTAATGTTACGATTTTTTTATCATAAAAAGAGACCTATTAAATCAGAGCAGTTTTAGAATAGATGCATCTAAAAAAGGCAATCTAATCAGACAGACTGTACATGTTGCATAATACATTTTGTACATCTGATTTCAACCTTCTCTGCAAAATTTCAACTGCAATAAAATGAGTAAAATAAAAATAAAATTACAGAACGCCAGTGTATAACACGGCTGTAAGCAGACATTAACGTTTGTGCTGCTGTCATAGACAATCTGGTTTTGGAACAGTAACATGATAATCTGCAGCATAAATACATAAGATAAAGCTAGCAACACCTGGCAGTGTTAGTTATAACCATATTAGGCAGGCCAAACAAACGGAAATCAAGGTGTCTCTTGTTACCTGCGGTCATTGCCAGACAAGATTTACTGCCTGATGAATCAATTTCACATGTAGAGGATATTATTTCTCTGAACAAATTTTTCTGGTGCCCACAGACATCCCAAAGGTTTGTTAATTTTGTCTCAAATGAACAAATATGCACATATGTGAGGAGATGTGAGAACACTAGACAAGCAGAGACAGGTGTCAGATGTGAATAAATCTACATAGGCAAATACACTGGCGAATATTCAATTCAGTACCAAGCACTGGATGAGGTCACTTTTAGCGGACAACGATAATGGTCATCTTCCGACAAAATATCCAACAGACGACATAACGATCTCATCAAATTCAACTGTATTATTATTGTTAATGGGCATTGTAATGTCAAGGAGACTCTCAAATTCCGGGTAGCTCTCCTGGACATCCAGGAGAGCAGGCCGCCCTCTCGCTTTCTCCCTAGTGAAGTGGACGGGATCAGGGCCAAAATGACGCGACTCGCGGCACCACAACCCCCTGCCCTTGATCTCCTCTCTGGTATCTCCCAGAGGTACCAGAGATCCCAGGGCATTATTCATGTTTGGGGCAATGTATGCTACAATATCAGGCCAACTGCCTAACATAGCACTGGTTCTGTGCAACCTAAGGGTAGTGTCAGGTAGGTTGCTTAAGAACGCCACGATTTTCTGTGAGACCTAAGTGATTTAACTGTCAAAAGGATCACTTTGGTGTGGCAGGGGAACAGAATTTCACATCAAATTTCCCGTCTCTATTATCTCTTTAGAACACCGTGGTTTGATAGTCAGAAAAACAAGGAATTCTAAAACACCCATTTCACAATGTCCTCATAAATTGCAAACTTCTCTGAATACATTCTGATCTACACTCATTTCAACATCCCTAGGAACCAACATCACTACACATGTAATATTTTTCTAATTACAATAAGTCAGCAATGGCCGATGCTTTGGAACTAGGAACCAGCTCCAAGACCTGGAACTTGCACAGAGCTGACATACTGGAGATGGAGTAAAGCTGAAACCACAACGAAGAAGGTGTTGGAGCTTCTAAAGCTGCTCCTCTTACCGCTAGCTTAAAATTGTGGAATTAAATATAAAATGAGATTAATATTTATTTTCAATTAATATTGGTTGACAATTCCATCATATATATTTATTGTACTAAATATGGACACTAAAAGAAAAATAAAATCGGTCTTCTGAAAAGTAGCTGGAGCATCTAAAGAGCTGGTGAAGTAGCTTTAGGTGGAGCTGAAAGTCTGGCTTCGCTCTACTGCCTTCCCTTATGGACAAATCATGACAGTTAGGAGAAAGGTTGATCTGGGTGTATAAATTCTCTTTAAAGGAAGCATCTAGCAGTTTTCGTATCGTTCTCAGGGTGATACCAAACAAAATGCAGCACAATTACTGCTAAAATACAGCAGCACAAGTACTTTCGGAATAAGTGTTTGTGTGGGAAGCCCCACAGTGACTGCCAGTGTCCCCCTACCACTTACTGGGCAGCAGCAAAGAGCGTATAAGCCGGTATGTATATTACTTTCTTTAAATGCATGTGTGGCAAACGCAAGTTTAATGATAGTTTTAATTATTATTTACTGCTTAAGCAGCAGCAGTAATTGAGATCTCTATATTTCTGAACATCAGAAGAATCACAGACACATTTCAGGACAACGTTTTAGGCATAAAGCCTTTATTAATGTAGCCACTTTGGGATTGTCCCCTTCAACCACATATTCCTCACCATATTGAACTAGGAACCATTCCTCACCATATTGACACATACAGCTATATTCCTGTATCCAGTGACTGAGATCGCTGTATCTCTCAATCAGCCGACACATCCCTATACCACAATATGCGAGACATACCATCATTCTAAGCTATGACTACCCCACAGCTAGTTCTGCCAAATAAGAGAAATCTTTTATATCACAGTATTTTGTTGTAGCTGAATCTTCTGTTTTAGTTAACCAGTCACTGCCAGGTATAATTATAATCAATATTTTATAACTGACAAAGTAATTTATGGCCCTGGTAATTTATACCTCAAGCATTAAATCATAACTTTAGTTTGATTATAAACATCATCATCATTTATTTATATAGCGCCACTAATTCCGCAGCACTGTACAGAGAACTCATTCACATCAGTCCCCGCCCCATTGGAGCTTACAGTCTAACACACACACACACACACAGACTAGGGTCAATTTTGATAGCAGCCAATTAACCTACCAGTATGTTTTTGGAGTGTGGGAGGAAACCAGAGCACCCGGAGGAAACCCACGCAAACACGGGGAGAACATACAAACTCCACACAGATAAGGCCATGGTCGGGAATCGAACTCATGACCCCAGTGCTGTGAGGCAGAAGTGCTAACCACTAAGTCATCGTGCTGTCCATTTTTTTGTGTGCCTGTTAGTTTAAGATTTACTGTAGGCTGCCTTTTCCAGAGCAATAATAACCCTTCTATTTTCTAGACAATATATAAATCATTATCTAGGGTTTTCCTATCCATATGTAAATTTATAATGCTATATGCTATTCTTCTTCATTGTGTAGTATTCTTAAAGTACAGTAAGAACGCAGACGGTCCAGTGCTAAGTCTTCAGGATCACCGGAAACATGATACAGAACCACGTTTGCATGTTTGTCACAATTTGGAGTAATACTTTCTTTCCTCAAAATATAATTAAGAGGGTTGAAAAAAAATGGTCTGTGTATCAATCAATATATAAAATATTGTTATCACTAGACTACTGGAAGGTCCACTCTCATCTATAAGAGTGAAGAGATTTCATGGTAAATTGCCAACCTAAGAATACCCCAATAAGCTTGTCCTTCTCCATACGTGTAAAACAGGCAAGTGAGGAACGTAATGACTCTCAAATTAAGCTGCAGAGATGGACGCTGTAGGGCGGACTTATCAAAAGATTTGTAGTTTTTTTTTTATTTTGTCCTATAGATGCCATGATCAGCCAGGAATATCCCTGCCAATGTGCACTCTCCACCAGGGGAGGGCTGGCAAATTTTAGCTGGGGGGCAAATGCCCCCCAGCCAAGCCTTCCCTTGCTCTCCACCCTTTTATTACAAGAATATTGCTCCATAAAATGAACTCTTGTTTCTCCACTGCTCTGGAAAACAAGGTGCCTACGCCATACCGCACTACTAACACCTTCTCTCCTTCCAACTCCTCCCCTCTGCCTGTACAGACTTCTATTCCTCTGCGACTGTCTTGCTCCACAAACCTTATCCACGACGGGTCCAACGCTTCGCCACCGCTGAGAAACTGTATTTTTGAACTGTCAATGTAAATACTTAATTTTCCACTACAATGTTAACTCGGTTTTGAATCGCTCCATCTGGCCACAACTCTATGGAATAAATTAGGGCCTTATTACCCATACAGGGTAATAAATGCTGTAATTCTTATAAACCAGGTTGATGCCTATATATGTAATTGTGAACTGTATGGATATTGTACAATTATAATTGACAGGTGTACATCTGTCCTCCCATTCATATAGGTAATCTGGTTTCCCACTCATTATGATTTGTAAAGCAGGAAGAGTGACAGTGGTAACAAGGGAAACAGTAAAACAGCTGCTTTCAGATCAAAAGAATATTGATCAGCAGATTCATGAGGCTAAAATTAGCATCACTTTGGCAGCACAATGTACTGCAGAACATCTGGGGGAAGAGCACAGAAACCTGAACTACAGGAGTAGAAACTAAAAACAATCAGGCTGTCCTATGAACTGACCACTATTTATCAAGGTATTGCACTGACATGAATGCATTTCCAAAGCTGAATAGTAAAAATCTTTAAAAGAACTTGCTCACTTTGGGACAGACCAAAGTGTTTAGCAAACACCTTCTTCTGCACATTACAGATTCCCCAGGGATCTCCACCTTTACCTGACAAGAGCCACTTCAATTTCTCAATATTGGGCAATATGCAAGATTTTTTGCCACTGATTATCGCAGTGATAGAAAATCTTCTATTGCTAAGGACAGCTTGCCAGCTTGTGCATGTGAACTGGTACTTGGGCTTCCAGATTAATAAAACCGAGCTTGAATTATAAATCATTTTTTTGTCTCACATTTCACTTTGTTTTGGCTGATCAAGTCGTACGGTAGCTCAGACGGTTTTTGTTTTTTTTAAAGAGATGTACTTATACCACCCTTACCCCTGAAAAGTGTCACTTCATTCAACAGGTGTGACAGTAACCTAATCAGGTGCTGCTTTCAGTGACACCACAATTTCATCACATTTTAAATTGCACTACCATGACATCGGTAGGCAGACGCCTGGAGGATTCTGTACTCTTTAGAACACGTTTGTGGATGTAAATCATGACTTCATCAGCAGAGAGTTGTCAGGCAGAATTGGTTAAAAACAATTTCCAAAGACTTTGGCCGGTCAAATAGACTGTGATATTAGGCAATTAGACCAATATAAACATGTGTGTGGCCCCAAAACGACCATGATGCCCTATAATGATCCTAAGAAAATGTATATTATTATAATTGAGCACACTGGAAAAAGCTGTCAAAAAATGACTTGTTTTCATTGTCATCTTCAGGAAGATTCAGGTGTTTCGTAATTGTTCCGGCAGTTGGCCAAGCGCCAAACAGCAACATAACATCCAATTCGGGCCCCCACTTAAATGGTAAAATTGAACACTGTTGTCACTTAGCTCATGGGGTAAGCGGCAGAATCTCTACACATGTGGCCAGCTTTTGGCCTCCATCAGTTCATTATTATTATTATTATTATTATCATCTTTGACTTATAAGGTGCCACAAAGGGTCCGCAGCGCCGTACATTACATATACAGAAAACAGAACCAAGACACAACATGATACACAAATATATACAAACACAGGTGACAGGGTAAAGCAAATCAGATTATATCTGACAGATAGTGAAAGGGATAGTAGAAATCAGCAAGAAGAAGGCCTAAGATTAATAAAACAGGGAAAACAGGGCTAGGGAAGCAGGCCAAGAGGTACAGAGGGTGAAGGAACTGTAGAAGGAGCACACAAGGAAAGAGGGCCCTGCTCATGAGAGCTGACAACCTAGAGGGAGGGGGAGACACATAAATGGGGGTACTAACTAGGGGAGAGAGCCAGGACAAGAAAGTTAGGAGAACTGATAGACTTGAATAAAGAAATGAGTCTTAAGGGCACGCTTGAAGCCTTTGAGAGTAGTTCATGGTCAAGTATATAATACAAGCATAGAAAACAAGTGAACGCATAACAAAAATCACTGGAACAGAAAGACATACAATGCTCTAAGTGTGCTGAGCGTTAGAAAATACCAAGAAGGAAACTGCAGGGACACTGACATCTGTAAAATGCTGCAGACGGAACAATGTTCAAAGGAAAGAAGAGGGAATTTCTTGGCCTTAACTCTACATACAGTTTATATCGCCCTCCATATTCCACCTTCTTTATAAAGCCACCCTCACTATAACTCTTATTTTATCAAACATTTGTACAAAGATAAACAACAGAATGATTCATGTCAATATGTTTTACATTTACAGAAAAATACAACATACAATTAAACAGTGTAGCATTCCCTTTAAGAGTTCTATAAAACAAATGGAATGCACCCCTAAGAATTGCCAACTCAGCGTTCTGGAGGGTTTGGTGTTGAATGACGGGTCCAACTCGTGTTCAACACAGACATATAATGTCAAAGTACACATCCAGTATGTGCAATGGCATCTCAAGTCAGATAGTCGAAGGCTATTGCTTAGAAAGCCAACATCTGATTAGTATTTGAGTGTTACTATTACATTTGAAGATAAGTTAAGTTGTCTTGGCAGCAACTTTTAAAACCAATCTATGCTTTATTGACAATACTGAAAAGAGAGAGAGATGCAGTACTTGATTTATAAAGTTAGACAATAAGTTTAACTTGTCGCCTCCCTATTGTTTAGCTTGTCAACAAAACATTCCATAGCAACAAACAAAACCACAAACAATTATTTAATCTGACCACAAAATATGTGCACCAATATTTAATTTAATAATAAATAAACGTAGTCCAATGTTTTTTTTTTTTTAGAAGTTTGTACAAATAAAACAGTTTAATCTGTGCTGTTATACATAAGTGTTTAATAAACATCTTGCTGGTTAGCTGCAGTCTAGCCTTGATTCATTAGTTTCTTTCCTTTTCAGGAATGCCATTATACATATCCATATGACAAAGACTTCCTTTGTTTACTCTAATGATATTGACGTATATATTCACATTTTTTTTGAATACATAGTGAATATATAGCGGTCATGAACAGCAAAAACAAATCAAAACAATAAAACCAACTAATGCACAAGATGCAACTCCTTCATACTCATGTAAAAGAGAGATATTATGATTTAAATGGAAAATCTAACCTATTTCTGAGAATGCATTTTTTCCCCTATTTCCCAATCTTTAAGTAAATAGGGCTGTAGACAATGAACGTATTGGGATGATCAAAAGGCTAGACCAGGCAGTAACCAATCCCAGCATTAGTTCACCTTTACAGAGCTGGTTGCTATATGTAATATAAAACATATGTCTGAAACAGGATTCTAATTTATACATGTAACAAGGACTGGTTAGTCTCTTTGAAAGATATATACAAGCACAATACAAGAGTGGAGCAGATCAGATCATCGAGCAAGTGGTAGTTGGTTAGGGTAGACAGGGACGCACGCTGGATTTTTAAAGGGGGGGTTTCCCCCCTCCCAAAAAAAGAAAAAAAAAAAAAAAAGCGATAGCGCGGGTGCATGCGCAGCAGCTCCATTTTGGCAGCTCTGTACACGCAGGGGGGGTTTCTGGGTCTCCAGAAACCCCTCCCCATCGCTAAAGAAGTGCCCCTGTACTATCCGGCAGCCAAGGCGCTGTCAAAGAAGTGTCCGCAGCGGTGTACCTGCTGCTTCTTTAGCAGAGGGGAGGGGTTTCTGGAGACCCAGAAAACCCCCTGCATGCGCCACTGGTAGAGGTGGGTAACCTGTGTATCAGGGTCACTAAATTGGGCCCTAGCGCCTGTTTTTGGTGTTGCCCTGACAGTCAGAAATTCAATCCCTTCAGAATAGCACACTGCACTTCAGGTCCAAGCTGAAAAATATTGTCAAGCACTGGGCTTGGCCACAGTCACTTTTTGTCCAAGCACCAAAATACTACAATACATTTGACTCTAATAATCCTCCTGGATCACTTGCAGTTGGAGGACCCTGCTCCTTCCACTATATAACTCTCAGTCTGTGGTATCCTGTGCGCTCTACTCCCTACATCATTACACATTGTCACATGCAACCCTGAAAAAAATAAAAATATAAAAATAAGCAACTGGTTTTGTAACTGAATCATAGTAATAAAAGAAAATCTCATTTATGGATACTGACGATAACACTATTAATAACAAAATATATACATAGACCCTTATAAGGGCTAAAACTATGTTGTGGTCATGACACACTTTGAGACTGCATATAGACATAGGATATTGTGGTGGTCAACTCAATTCTTGAGACATTTGCATCAAAGCAGTTAAAAGGCTCACTGTGTATGTGCCCATAAACCTCACATAACCTTTAAAATTCTAAACATTTGCATGCAAGTAATGACACGGAGACTTGAATAAGTTATTAAAAAATTGCCAGAACTTTATTAGAGTTTTTCTAAATTAACTAAACTTATGGTGGCGGAGAAAGGGCACTGCGAAACAGCTCTCAAGCTGGTAACACTAAATCACAAGTGGACTGGCGCAAACCGCCGTACGTCCACACACAGGGGAACAAATCCCATCAAAAAACTGGCGCTGAGTTGGCGTCAGGGTGACTGCCCCTTTAAAACTCACTCTGCCCTCCCTCACCGAGCCGGACAGGGACCCTCCTCACCGAAGGACCAAAAAGGAGTTACTGGTGCCTCCTAGGGAACAGTGACCTATGCCCAACTACCTGTGCGCCCACAAATCAGCCGTTGAACGCAGTGCCTTCCTACCGCAACATTAGTCCCAAAATGTACCTCAAGGAGTGGGTGGGTGGGATCTCGTGTTGTGGAATGGACATTTCAGGAAGTGCAGTCAACTATATACTTCAAGGTTCCTCCCCCTGGATCAACCATTGGTCGGACCCCACCCAAATTTAAATCCTTCAGGTTAGTGCTTGGTTTATTACAAACCCTGTCGCCCTTTAAGTGCGTTCGTCCCATGAGGCCTCACTTGTCCTTCTTTATCAATCATCCACAGTCAAATCATGGTTGGTATATAACATAATCCAATCTAAATATTGGGGCAACATAGACGTGTTGCCCCGTGGTGCTCTAACCCTAATCAAAAACACCTTTAAAATCAATCAACAAAGCATATCTTGCAAGTGGTGCTGGTCATATCATAAAGGACCATATTATATAGGTAACTGCTTTGCTCTATTCAGAAGAATAGCAGGCATGTTTGCAGAAATGTAAGTATATAATAAATATAATAGCTATGCTGTGGTGTACACTGATTTGTTTTAAATGTTTTCACTAGCTTCTTAGATCACATTCCACTCTATAATCAAGGTGAGTGCGTGTTATATATGCTTCATTATAATATCTCTTTTTTTTTTATACATGTAATAATTCTTTTACAACATCATAAACTCAAAATGCAATTTTTGGAAGTAGTGAAATTAAATTTCCCTAGAACTACTTTCACATTTTTTACACAAGGCTAATGGTTTAACTGAGAAAAACAGGTTTTATTTACCCACAGGTTAAATATATCCAGAAGTGTTTCATCTTATAAACTATAAATGTACAAGTGTATAAGATGTCTTCTTGTTCTGGACACAAATTCCAGTCCCTTGAAAGATCTGCAATGCAGCAATATTGAAGATAATAATTTCATGGAATTCTAAGAATGTCCACCCTTGTTTATAACTCCGGATAATACCTTGTTAGGGAAAGAATGTGACTGTGATCAAGTGTATTTAACTCTTAAACTCTTTTTGTCTCATGTAATAGATGACACAGCCATTTTAAATGACAAATTAAAATTGTGTTTGTTGGGTTCACATTTTACTTATTTTGTATTTAGTAATTTAGACTCTTTTAACCAAAATTTTAAATCAAAGAACACCTGCCTCTTACATATTGTGGAGGATGCCATTGTTGTTTTGGGGTCCCAGGACTGTGCGTTTTGTACATATATTTCGTACATCTATATGTTTAGTAAAACAACATATTTGGTATATCGTGAGAACGAGCCAGCAAAGGTGTAACTATAGACGTAGAAGGCCATATGACTGGTATCGGGCATAACTGAACGGGAAAGTGTGCCTTAAACAAAGTTTGAAAAGAAACTAATTCTCCTAAAAGAGTGGTGTGTTACTGACAGGGGGCAGATTTTCATAAAAATTTGAGTGGACCACTACACATGAGGCCTAGCTAATGTTTCCCATCATACGTGGGAAATGCCTAGAAAGCCTCCCAGGACCTAACTGCAAGTCCTACAAACACCTATAAAAATGAAACCGACAGATGCGTATGTGTCCAGTCTTGCAACACAAACTTGGGACTTGTGGGTGGCCGTTCGTCTAGCCACGGAATTATTATTATTATTATTAATTTTTATTTATAGGGCGCCACAAGGTGTCCGTGGCGCCGTACAGGGACAAAACGAATTACAATACAAGGTGAGACAGCACAGTACAGTAAACAGTAAGCACAGTAACTCAGTAGGCTCAATGCACAGCTAGAGAGGGCGGGAAAGGGGGGGGAGGATCGGCAAACAACGGAGCCCAAGAAGGAGGGCGCGGAAGACAGGGAGACCCCCAGAGGGGACAGGGGGGAGGAGGGTCCTCGAGGAGGAGGGCAAAGTAGCTGGAGAGCAGAGTTAGAAGTGGTGGAAACAGGAGGAGAGATGGCCCTGCTCAGAGGAGCATACAATCTAAGGGAAGGGGTGGACAGACAGAGAGACTCAGGGGAGAGAGGGAGAATAGGGGGACAGGGGCGGGGAAGGGGAAAGAAGGAGGAGAGGCAGCAGAAAAGGTAGGGAGTTAAGTGGGAGACTGAAAGGCTTTAAGAAAAAGGTGGGTTTTTAAAGCCCGTTTAAAACTGGACAGATTAGGGGAAGTTCTGATGGAGGGAGGGAGCTTGTTCCAGTGGAGGGGGGCAGCACGGGCGAAGTCTTGGATACGCGCGTGGGAGGAGGTAATAAGGGGGGAAGAGAGGCGACGATCAGAGGCAGAACGGAGAGGGCGGGATGGAGTGTGAATAGAGAGGAGGGTGGAGATGTAGGGCGCAGTGGAGTTGGCGAGGGCCTTGTATGTGAGTGTGAGGAGTTTAAAGAGGATTCTGAAGGGGAATGGGAGCCAGTGAAGGGCTAGGTAGAGGGGGGAGACAGAAGAGGAGCGGCGAGAAAGGAAAATAAGTCTAGCAGCGGCGTTAAGAACAGATTGAAGGGGAGCAAGATGAGAGTGGGGGAGGCCAGTGAGGAGGAGGTTGCAGTAGTCCAGGCGGGAGATTATCAGAGAGTGGATGAGACATTTGGTGGCATCTTGGGAGAGGAAGGGCCAGATGCGAGCAAGTGACCAGCAATGTGCCAGCATTCAAAATAGCATGCACCAGTCTCATCTCCTCCTGTATATTAGCTTGTATAATAACTGATATCATAACATAAGCATTGGACCTCCCATTTACGGAGTTGGCTTGTCGGACTACCAACTCTGGTTTTGATCTTTTTGACCTCATGGCTTCCATAATTCTCTCACTCCATGGTACCCAGCCAGTAGGACCTCCCCATCCTGTACCGTCACTTCCAAATAATGTAATTTCCATTATAAATGTGCAAAGGTCCTGGGGGAAGGGGGCACTGGCAAGTGCACCTAGCTTTAATAGAAAGTGGGCTACTAGATGTGAAGGGCACACATTTGTTTAAGGTGGAGTGTCCACGGGTAAACGGACAATAATAACACTGTACTGCTGAATAAGAACTTTCCTCAGGGAGAAGTCCATTTACCAATTCCCCCCTCAATGAGTCTAAAAGGGAACGCAGCCTGGTTAAATGTTAGAACTAAACAAAAAAATTATATAATGTGTTAGAGATCCAACCAGGGACAAGTGTAATACCGCTTTCATACTGCCGCCCCGGCAATATCCCGGGTTTTTCAAGCCTGGTTTTTGCCAGGGCTCGGAGCGTCCCAGCTCAGAAACACCATTCATACTGCACCTCGGACCCGGGAATTTCCCGGGTCGACCCCATTCATACTGCACAAGTCTGTGCCCTGGCAATTTGTGGGAGTCATCACCAGAGCAGTTTTCATTGGCTGAAAAATGGTGATGTCATTGAAAGGTGACTGGTTTTTTGACGCATAAACTTTTTCAGTGAAATAAAAGCAATTTTCTCCAACAAACTCCGATTCTGCTTCAGCTTGATCTGCACTCCACCATCCACCATTTCTCCTAAACTCCTTCTCGAATCTTCCACGGGCTCCCACCGATGACATCATCCTCCAGAGACAGGCAGACAGCCAATCAGCTTGTTTTCTGTGCAACCCGGGTTGAAAAACCCGGGTTGCACCATTCATAGTGCAGGCAACCCGGGTCCGACCCGGGAATTACCCCTCGATAAATCCCGGGTTGAAGACCCGGGTTTTTAGACCCGGGATTTTTGACTTGTACCATTCATACTGCACCAAGACCCGGGTCCTTTGAGCTCGCCCCGGCAAAAACCCGGGATTTTGGTGCAGTATGAATGGGGTAAGTAACATGAAAGTTAAAACAGGCAAAAAAACATCTAGCTTATCAAGATGTTAGATTGTTGTCTTCAAATAGTCAAGGTTTTTTGACCCGTGCAAAAGCGTTACCGTGTATGTGTCACTACTTCAGAAAAGGCCATCTTAATGGCCAATATTTCTTTATCTCAGATATCTTTGTTGCATTCTGTTGATAGTAGAAAGAAGGAGCAAGGTTGGAAGATCAACTTGTCAAAGACCTTGGTGTCACACCTTAGGGTCTGAAGGAGCTCGTATGGTCTGCATGGGTTGATGCTACCCTCCAAGAAGCATGGAGTCTTACAGAGAGGAAGGTAATCACCCAGTACCCCGAAAGGGAGTTTGGACTTTGCGGCTCCCTAACTGCAGATCGTGGTTCTCAACGAGGGTCACAAGCGAGACCAAGAGGAGAACCAAGCAACAGGATTAAGATGGTTGATGATAGGAGTAATAATGAGGAGTATATTCTGCAGGTAGATGAGGCACAGAGGTCCTGTGGAGCTAGGTGGCTCCTAGGGTTAGGATCATGAGGAAATGCAATGGTCTGCAGGTTATAGCGAACAGAAGCACCAATGTGCAGTAGATAGAGACTGGTAGAAATGCTGTAACACTGGAGAGCTCAGAACAGGTATTGGTGGTAACTCTCTGCAGCAGGATAGTGCTGACACACCAGAGAGCTGGGAGCAGGTGTAACTGCAACTGGATGATGCTGTAACACTGGAGAGCTGGATACAGGTAAAGGTGGTAATACTCTGCAGCAGGACAATGCTGAACACCGGATAGCTGAAATCAGGTATTGGCGATAGTACTCAGCAGCAGCAGAAGAACAGGAGCCAGACTGGAACATGTCTAGAAAGGAGAGGAGACCTGAAGATCTGTCACTAAGGAAACAGGTTCTTTAAATAGACAGGACTGACAGGCAATCAATCAGGTCAATGGAAGGAGTTTTGAAAAGGGCTGGGTTTGCACATGTGAAGTTCAGAGAGGCAAGATGGCGCCCGCCAACGCAAGCCATGGTAGGTCCAATGCCTGACACTTTGTTTTGGCTGGTTCCAATTGAAGTCCTTGGTGGAATAGTACATGTCCCATAAAGTCCATTGTGTCCTATTTAAAAGCTTTTTTTTCTAGTTTGGAATAAAGGTGATGTTGACGGATTTTCTGTGTCTGGAAAGCTTTTGAATATATCATGTCATCTCAAAAGACAACACCAAATTTATCCAGCAAATCTTTAAACATGTCATTGATGAAATGTTGAGGGGAGCCCAGAGCTTTGCAAAGACCAAATGGTGTTATAGGATATTCAAAATGCCCATACCGGGTTCTGAACCCAGTCTTCCACTCATTGCCAGAACATTGGCCAGAGCATTGCAAACACCAAATGGTATTACCAGATATTTAAAATGTCCATATCGGATTCTAAACATGGTATTCGATTCACTCCCCTTCCTTACTCTGACCTGATTATATGACCATCTGAGATCTAATTTTGTGAAGATGATAGCGGTGCGTAATCTCTCTAGTACTTCTGGCATGACAGGTAGAGTATATTGGCTGCAGATAGTTATCTGATTTATAGTCTATACCAGGTTGGAGGGAACAGTTTTGCATTTCCACAAAAAAATATAAGATGTCCTCTGCATGAGGTGGAATGCCACATAAAACTTTTTTAAATTTTCATCAAGATATCATTTTAGTATTTTCAGTTTCGGTTCCAATAAAGCATAAATTCATCTGAATGGTAATTGCATGCCGGGTAACAAGTGAATTGGGCAGTCATATGGCTATAGAGGCTTGTCAATTCCAAGGGTGTGGAGACCTCCCCAGCAGCAGAAATAATTGGAGTATGAAAATCTCACTATATTATTAGTCAAGTTGATACAAGTGGTGTGCAGTGAGATGACAGAAAAATGCAGAGAGCTGCCCATTTCCAGACAGAGCAATTCCTGATGTTCACTATGATTTTGGACCTTTAGGGGCAGGGTCTCCAAGTTGTTTTCCCCTGGCCTTCTGGATCTTCTGCCAATTAAATGATTAGCACTTCCACAATACCAACATATTTTCACGTCATCCATGCCTCTCATTATTAGAAAAAGGACCAGAAGCGATAGCAGTTATTATTATTATTATTATGTATACGACACCACACATTCTGTAGCACCGGACAACTGTACAAATAGAAATAAGACTTAACTAATACAATGAGCAAAATCACAAATACATGAAAACAGTTACACTTACGTAGCATAAGTGAGTAAAAAAAAAAGCTGGGACTCAAACAAAATGTAGCAAAAGACATGAAAAGAACATATGAGGAAGATGGACAGCGGACAGACACGAGACAAAAGGTAGAGAGGACCCTGCCCGTGACAGCTTACATTCCAGAGTTCCGTTGATCACTTCCAGAGGAAATGGAACTTCCTTTTTGAAGAGAGGAAGTACACGTTGATGCAGAGACCTCGTCCATGAAGTTTCCAACAGATACCTTGAAGGTTATGTCAAGTATTGTAATATGGGGTAATGAAACATAAAATTTAGCTATGGCTGCAGTGGAAATCAGAGCAGAAAGTCTTGAAGGGGAAGTTTTTTAGTGACCCGCACGTGCCCCCTTTATAATGTTGTTTCCCCCTGGCCTTCTGGATCTTCTGCCAATTAAATGATTAGCACTTCCACAATACAAACATAGGTTATTTTCACGTCATCCATGCCTCTCATTATTAGAAATAGACCGACAACTCCACCTTTTAGGTTCTTGTTCTGAGCAGTCAGTTCTAGGATCGGTTGTGTTCTAAGTAGGTTTACATGTCGCAAAATGACTGGTGGATGGGTGACATTGATCTCTGGATTTTTCTGCCCTTCTCTCAGATGACAAAAGTCAATGGTAATGCACATCTGAATTAATTCTTCAAAATCATCCGATGGATCCATCTGTGCTAATTCATCTTTTATATCATCTGGCAGACCGCAACAAAACTAGTGACACCGAGCTGCCATGTTCCATTCAGTGTCGTCCACCCTCCAGTCACATATTTAGGTACTGAACAATTACCTTACTGTATCGGTGTCTCAGGTGGACACACAATGTGAGTCATCAAATGCCTGTAGAATACAGGGCAGAGATTGGATCTCTGCGTACCAAGTATGTGGTGGCCCAAGAGAGAGTGTCTCGTTCTGCAAGCGTCAGAATCATAGCCACTTCTAAGGGGTCTGTGGAGTATGTGCAAGATCGGAATTGAAAGACTTAAGCTCCCAATATAAATTTTCAGCCATCATAACATATGGTTCTAGATCCAGAATAGAACATGGCATGGACACTGTGTGCGGAGATGGTGTCTGGACAATTAACATAGTACTGCTCCTTCAGCCTGAAGGTTATGGTGAATGTGGGACCCTTAACTCCTTTAGTACCTGCAGTATAGGTTAGTCATTGGAGACATTGGCCATTGCGTCTACGGAATCCATAGAAGGCCAAATTATTATATTTGGTCTGGCAGGATATGGAAAAGCCTGCTGACTTTACCCTCCCCTCACCTCCCGGTTTAATCAGCCCCAGGTCTTCCTGGATAAAAGGAAGCATAGTCCAGGAGAACAGGAGTAAAGGATACCAGTGATCAGTGAGCAAGTTCATAGATGTAGCCAGGATCACAGTGCCGAGAAGGTCCGTAGCGAGAGGCAGGGTGGTCCATAGCCAGAGCAGAGGTCAGAGAGTCGAGATGGTCTGTGGTAGATGTTGGGGTCAAAGAGTCAGAGAGATCCATAGTCAGAGTAAGGATCAGAAAGCCAGGAGTGTAGTCGGAGATAGCCAAGGCCATACACAAGTTTGAAGTATGTGCAAAACTAACGCGCAAATGCACGCCGCAACATGCCCTATGCACCACAACACACACAGACACACATGGGTTCACCTTCGACTATATAGTGGACGCCTTATTAGGTGAATGACAATGATATTAACTAACTGAACAGGATTAAGAAACACATGATGCGTGTTTATATCCACCCAAATTGTCCATTATTTATACAGGCAGTAGTTCCCTATTAGTATTTTGAAACCCACTTATTTGTCACAATAACAGGCAGGATGTGTCGCAGGAAATTTTTGGTATACGGTATTGCAGTAGGCTGAAGAAACTTAACAAATGTACACTTAATAATTGTTACTTTTAGCTTTTTTTATATTTTTGCTACACACTAAGAAAAAGTAAATCTATTGCCGAGTGCGCCTTTTGAAATTTACTGCACAAAGGTTTACAAATAATGCCCTGCAGTTTGATTGTGTAAAGAGAGTGTGTGAGGCAGCACTAACAGCATAAATATGTCTGTTTGTAACAAAATAAGAAGCTTTTATAAGCTTATAATTCAATGGTAATAATAATAAATGATTTGCCATCTCCTAGAGGTGTCTGTCACCAGATTCATTATGAATGAACACTTCACTGCCAGCGTTTCTTCTTTTACAACTATTGTTATATTTATCCAGAAAGATAAACAAAACCTTTTCCAGTTGTCATGGAAGAGAAGGAATTAAATTCCTCTGAGGCTCAGAGAGAAGCAATCGGCAATCTACACCCTTCTTGAGCTTTGCTTCTTAAGGAGCTCAGCGTTGCCTTTAAGAAGTGTACATATGCTATTACAAGAAATGTAAGGAGCCACACTGTGGTCTTATACAATATGAATGACAATGCATCCTATTAGTAGGAACTAATAACACCACTGTGGCACGAGGTACTTTGTGTTTCATGTCTCAGTGCTGCCACTACTTTTAAAGATCCGATATGCTGCATTCTTAAAAAAAAATGGTACATTCCATAAATGCCTCCAGTATGAAGATGAAGAGTATACTTTAGTATGATGAGTCACGTCATATTTTTACAGGGCTTCACAAGTGGCCCTTGGTCCAACAAGCGGGCTGTACATCCATTACTACCACACCCTGGCCCAGATCCAACCAAACCACGCCCATTTCTGATATAAGACCACGCCCCTTTACCAACAGAACACACACACACACATTTTGATCTAAAAAAAATCAGGACTGTTGACACATTATTGGATCAGTACACCAGCATAAAGACTCAGTCAGCCCAAGCTGGTGAAACCTGCAAAAATACAAGAGTCCCTCTGTGTTAAGGCTGTTACCCGATAATCAGCAGGAAAAGGAAAATTACATACAAAGCCTTCACAGTCAGAGGAAGCAGAGGGAGAATTTAGGTAACACTCAGGATTTTCGATGTATAGACACTCAATTTATTTATTTTTTTCAAATTATTTTTTTAAAATATTTATGATTTTTTACTCAATTTTTAACACCATTTTTATATTTAATATAAAAACATTAACACATCGCCTCCAGAAAAGAGAGACCCTAAATAAAGGTCATAAAAGAAATTAGCAACACTGCTGATTAAAAACCTGTAGCAATTCACAATAGTGTTTCTAGTTCTAAAATTCCAAGTGCTACGCAAATTTTTATCTCTGAGTTTAAACAATCTACAGAAGTGGACCCATTAAATTGGGTAGTGAATTTTTTTTTTTTTTAGACTTATATAATAAGACTTTTGTTTGCACTATTTATCATGTTTAAAAGGGAAAACTGACTCTAGTTGTAAGGGCTACATACGACCCCTATGAGGGCTGACCCCTATTACTACTGAAAACTGATATCTGATCATGCCTGCCATCTCTGCAACCAGTGAGCGGCTTCCCCAGCAGTAAGCCACACACACATAAAGGGAAATTCAATAACTTCTCAAGTATTCAGAAGTACATAGGTTGAATGTCCCAATGAGCAGGTTTATAAAATGCTAAAAGCCCGGCCACTTCATTACTGGATTAACCAGCTGTAACAAACATGCTCTGATCACTTTGAGCCTTATCTATTAGCTGTGAGCAGTCATCAGTAGCACTGATTGCTCAGTGTTCAGCAACAATCGCCCTGACTTGCATATAGGCATTATATTACACTGACCTCTTGTAGGTTTAACCTGTGATAATTACTAACAAAGAACAAAAGAAAAAAAAAACAACAACAACAACAGGGACTTACAAATTACCTCCATATATATATAAACAGCTCGTAAAGTCCCCAAAGCATTTCATTACCATAGTAACACTGGGGGAAATATGACACATAATTATACCATTGCAGGAAAGGTTTACCTCTCCAACAACAAATTACAAAATAATACCTAGAAAAAAGGCATCATAAAAAATTAAAAGAATATCTTCATCTACACTCCAAGCTGTGAAACGGCAGCTGTTAGTTAGTACGGCTGTACTCATAGACCAACAAGTAATAAATGTACTATTAATATAAACAACCATAAACACACTTCACAGCATGCATATTTCACCAGTACACTTTTGGGGAAACAATGTAACGGAAAATAGGACACAAATGTATTATCTTTCAACAAAAGAAAATATTACATAACAAGACTGTCCAACTGGAGCCTGTGGATAGAACACCTCTACTAGATCAGGAAAAAAGTAGTTTGGCAGAATCTTTAGAGTTTGAGATGTTGTATGTGGGAGGGAAAGAAAACCGCTAAGGACAATAATTTAAGCATTTATGTAAGGTTGGGTGAAAATACAATGTATATTTAACCAGGGAGGTGTGACATAACTAAAATATGCATATACTCAGGGTTGGTCGGGGAAAATAAACATTTAAGCAGGGAGGTTAGAGAAAACAAGCCATACATTTAAAGGCTTGTCTTACTCACAAAGCAAAAAAATCTAAGAACAACAGTATAGGGTTCATGTACAGTCTGTTTTCTTTTGCATACAATCTGCATACTGGTACTACGCATGCGCATCAAAAAGAGTAGCGCTACATTCGTATGCACATCAGGTTGCATCATACATCTACTACAACTTATACTTAGAGAGGTAAAACAGGGGAGAAGAGGGGTGGGCAAGTGTAGGCCAAATACAGGAGGGGATTGTTTTCATAAATTCAACTGAGATAGACCTGGATGAAGACACGTTTAGGCCTATCAGGAGACATCTCTTGTGGGGGCTGGAGGGCACTGAAATGACTAGCAGAATTAGCTAGCGGCTTTCAATTGGCTGATTGTGTTTTGACACCTTCCACTGTCTGGCAGGACTTTTGTCCTGATTCCACGACAGTTACGAGGTGTGCTGCGCTGATGGGTGCCCCTTCTATACCACTCATACCAGCGTCAGATACATGTGGCATTTAAGGGGTGTTTTAAGGGCTGGGTTGTACCAGCATTTCGGAAGCGCTGAGCCCACCCCTGCAAGGATATGGCATGCTCCGGATATGACCACACCCCCTGTGTTACATGACCACACCCCTTCTTGTGCGCACGCTACTCTACACATCCAAACCTGAAAAGCAGAAATGTTGAAAGGTAAGTAGTTAGTAGTATTAAACATTTTGAATAGGCCTATTATTTTATTTGTATAACTAAGCAAACAAGAATGTAGCAAGTGTACCTCAAAACTATAATAGCTTTGCACCAATGTCCTCTTACACGGCCTTCCTAACACCATCTTGCCCTCCTTCTACATTTGATCACTCCAACAACTATAGACATGATTATGAAGATAAAAACAGTATAACACGAATTTCTCAATGCACTGATATAAATACACAACACAATATTTAAGTATCAAAATGTCACATCCCAAGATCCCAATCCTAAATAAAGATCTCCCAGTGAATGTGAAGATACAACCACTGACCAGAATTGAACTAGTTCTCCACCTAGAGACATGTAAAGTATGCCTTATTATGTGTGCGTGTTCTATTTGCTATGCTCTTTGTTTGTTAAAGCACTATTATCATTTTTTTTACTTGAATGTGTTATGCATGCTTTGACATATTAATTCAAGAACAACCCACACATCTGCACAATTACTATTAAAATACAAATTATATGTACAGATATTTCTAGAGGCTATTGCTAATCTTGGGTGAGAATCATTTATTTTATATGTCACTTTGGGACTCTGCTGTTAAAAAAAGATAACATGAACATCTTTATAAAAAGTACTTCCCAAATATCTTCACAACAAAACAAATCCCCGGCCCAAAAAAATGTACTTAACCATAGTGCCTTATTAAATAATAAGCCACAAACTCACATCAATGTTGCAATAGTTTACTATACTAAACTATATATTGAAATACACATTGTATGTAGAGAAAGATTTCTTGATTCTACAATGCTTAATATGTTTCTTTAAACACTGAAGACTCTGGTAAAGATAAGCTTCTAGAACTGAAGCCAAATTGTAATAAAACAACACAATCTGGTCAACATTTATGTCTGAACTTATATTTAATACTTCCTAAATTATCCTTTACTTGTGCGACTGCCAAGCAATAAGTCCAGATGAGACACTGAATAATCTGCAATTTGTCATTTGACACCTGTGGTTCTTTATAACATAATCAGTTGTACACTATAGTTGAGTATGAAAATATAACAAAGGTACTTTTATTATTGTTTAATTATATAGCGCCAATTGTATTACATAGCGCAGTACAGAGAATATATAGTCCTTCACACCAGTCTCTGCCCCATCCTAAATCTCTGCCACCCCACACCCATCCACACACACACACTAGGGTCCATTTTTGTCAGAAGCCAGTTAAACAACAAGTATGTTTCTAGACTGTGGGAGGAAACCGGAGCACTCAGGGGAAGCTTGTCAAAGTCAGCAAATTGGATAAAGTCATTTCAATTAATATCTAGCAAACTTGATCTCCTTTGTCTGAAAGTTATGCGTAGCGCACGCTACGGCGTGGAGAAGCGTATACAGCCACAACACATGGCAATAACAGGTTTTACACATTTACACGCATACACACAAACATACACATTTGTAATTAGTACACTTTAATTGTAGTTGCAACACATAGTTATTTATGTCGAAATGTAGCAATATTTATGGTTAATATTATAAGTTATATACATGTTAGTGGAAACAAAGGTTCAGGTTACAGGAACTATGTCATGTTTAGTATCATTTTAATCCCCCATTTATCCGCAGTTGTCCGGTTCATTCGCCGAAGGGATCGAACATTGCGTACTCTAGTTAGCGATGATAGGGAATAAATGTTTAAAATGATGCTGTCTGTGTAATGTAAATAGACTACTTTAAAATGGATTCTTGGCGGGAAAATCAGAGTGCATCCCCTGGAGAGCTGACCCCCACCTTTGGATATTTTCGTTTGAACTGGCCTATGACCTGCAGTACACTGGATCCTCCTGAAGTCTGGACCTATAGAAGCAAGCCACATCATCTGCATTGTTTTACTGTATTCACTGACTGAATATAAGCAGGGGCTCTGGACCTAGTGGACAGTCTACTTGACCACAGCCTTCAGACCTGAATGACTGTACACTGAATCCAGGGTGCCTGCGATAAGTAACGGCTGTACTTATTTTATTCTGATTTGTTATTCTGCTACTTTTGGCTATTAAATCACATTGTGCTTTGGAACCACATTTACGGCAATCGACAATCGTTATTGGATAGCAACTAGACGTGTATAACAAGCTCATGCAAACACTGGGAGAACGTACAAATTCCACAAAGATAGGGCACTGATCGAATGGTACTCATGACCCCAGCATTGTGGGGCAGTGCTAACCACTGTGCATGTCAGTCAATGCCAATAATTAAATATTGCTTTTTTTGGTATCTAAACCTCTCCTGGCATATAGTTCCATGAGAATATTACACATGCCAAGCCTCACCAGCAATGACAACATATGGGAGGGGAGGATCTCTAGTGTTTTGGTGAATAGAATTGGGTAGGAGTCATTGTATCATTTATTGCCAAAGGAAGAGTTTGTAAAGATGATTGAGTTATTTCTTCTACCAGATGCAATGACATTGATACATATAAATGTATAATTGCTGTCTACAATAGCCATCAGAACAATAGAAAAGTGCCTCTTGTAGTTAAAATAACATTGAACCTGATTGGCATCAGAATGCACATTTGTTTTTTATTGAGGACACACAAACAGTTTGGAAATGTGCCGAGCTGTTTCTTCCAACATTACTTGATTGAATTGCGCATCTCCAGAAACCAAACATATCTATCTGAAAGAAATTAATTCAAATCCATGCGCATCTGAACCTTCCGACCACTTCCGACTTCAGGGGTGGAACGGGGGAGGGAAGGACGGACTAACGTCGGCCATGTTCAGTAAGGGCGGGTTCACGCAGATGCGACTAAATACTGTATTCTTCTGTTCAGCAGTATATTTGCCGGATGCCGGATGATAGTAATGACCGACACGGTATAGTCTTAAAAATTTCACGTATGCTTCTCAGTAGCTATCACAGAACGACTGTATGCACCGTATGGAATAAGGAGTTATTTATTTAGTTTGTTTTTAAAAAATTATTAATGGAGCGTTAAAAAAAAAAAATTAGAAAGAGAAAGAGATTATAATTGCATTTTTTTTTTTACTTTTATTATATTATTAGAAGTTCTTTTTTTAATCTATGATCAAATAATAGTTATGTGTTCTCTGATGTGAAATAATTGTATACGCATGTGTGAAAGTAGTGTCTATACAAAGCCTATTACCACCCTTAGTCACATTGTAAAGTATCTTAAGAAAAGCTTTGATTTCAATTTGGGCAAAAGTATGTAAAAGTTGCATACTTTTAAAAAACATAAATTACAGACAAATTGTGTCCAATCAGGCCCAACACATCTAGGTGTGATTTACCTCCATAAAACCCACAAAAAACACACGTGCAATACATTTTAATAAAAAAACAATAAAAATACAGTCTTTTTTTTTTCTTTTTCACAAAACAATGAAAATACAAATAAATTTGCATCTTCGCACTCATTATTTTGATGGACAGATTTGCACATACCCTAAAGAGTGACTGCAGCAGGAGAACAAGGTATGTTATGAAGCCTATTTGACCAAATAATATTTTTTACATGGTGGTTTTAAGAGTAAAAAATTAATGAAATGTGAACTTAGATTTTTAAAGTGTTTCGGATAAAAATCTTGCAAATAATGCTAATAAGATGATTTAAAAATTATTGTTATGATTTTTTTCTATTACATTGTGGTGTAAATAAAACATAAATTAATTTTATTTTTACATAAAAAAAAGTGAATATAGTAGTAGTCAGGGCATGTTTACCCCTTCCTATTTATTCTTAAATAATCTGTGTAGACTGTTAGTTTTTTACTGTGTTAAAATAATATTGGCACATACAGGTAAATAGTTAAGGCATAATGCTGCAATTAAGCTGATACTTTCACGCCTATCCATTTGTTTTGCACATTTCCCGTGATAACGCGTGAAAATCACATCAAAAACACATGAGTAAGAGACGTCTAAAGCACATAATAGTTTTCATGTGATCTTACCCATTTTCCCACTGAATGGGCCTGATTCATTAAGGTACTTAAATTAAGAAGTTTCTAATTTAAGTCTCCTGGACAAAACCATGTAACAATGCAAGGGGTGAAAATGAGTATTCTGTTTTGCACATAAGTTGAATACTGCCTGTTTTTTCCTGTAGCACACAAATATCAACTTTAAATGTCAGTGTACAAATAAGCTATCAAGTATTTGTGTGCTACATGAAAAAAAACAGTCAGTATTTAACTTATGTGCTAAACAGAAAACTAATTTTCACCCCTTGCATTGTAACATGGTTTTGTCCAGGAGACTTAAATAAGAAACGTATTAATTTAAGTACCTTAATGAATCAGGCCCTATGTGTGTGAAGAAGCCCTACATTAAATATAAGTACCTCTGACTTATAAATAATTTTATTGTCCAACCGAGTTAAAAAAAACTTGTATCTCAAGTGGACACATTAAACAAAAAATAAAAAAATATGTTTTATTTTTTGTTGTTCTAATAAAGTGTACTAAGCGGTAATCAGTGTAACACAAATTAAATGTTAATTGATAAAAACACTCAAATATTATAATGTCAAAATAATAAAGTTTTGCTAACATTTAGATGGTGATCCTCCCATGGGCAAACATAGGATTTCTAGGGCAGGTTTTAGAATAAAGCAGAGTGCTGTATACTCTGATACTAATAGGGGTCTGTGACGAGCAACCTGGGAATGTGTAGACCCTTTTCGCCCTGAAACATTCCCATTGACATGAATGGATCCTTCACAGAGGAGAGGCATCAACACCACCACTGCCTGCTGAACTATATAATTCTAACTACATAATTCTACAATTGCACTGCTTTGTATTCTTTTTAAGTATGACTGTGTTTATAAAGTTGGATTAAAATGCGTTACACATTTTTAAAATTTCTTGCTAAGCGCTGCTAGAAGTATTTAGCAGCTTTTTCAATACTGTATAGGCTGCCAATGGGACTATAGTATGGGGAATAAGAGAAATCATACTTGGTAAAAAGTAAAAACTCCCAGAACTGAATATATAGAATGCACAATTTTTTGAATAATTTTAAAATTATTTCTAATTTTTTTTAAAAAAAAAATATAGTGCATTAAATAAAATACATTTTAAAATACACTATTCACAGGGGCATGACGGCATGTTTGGGTCTACAACTGCACATTGCTGGTCTTTGCAATGTGTCCAGCACCTCCTCTCCATTCCCCAGTTGCTCACACCCTAATTAAAAGAAGAAACACTCACTTATTTAACCTGATTGATTTATTAAATAATTGTGGATATTAAAGATGCACACTACCACTTATTAAAAGGTGGTAGTGCAGTAATCCCCTCCCCCTTGGCCAAAACGCAGGAAAAATAGCTGCATGGTTCTTTAATAGTCCTGGCCAAAAAACAAGTGGTACTCCCACTTAAGCGCCCCCAACTGCTATTTTAAGTTGTAGCTGCTCTGGAGGGTAATAGGAGGGTATTGCAACTTCAAGGGGATATTTTGTACTTCATTCGAGTTCCCTATAAGTGTATATTTGCTATTAAGCAGTATCTCTCTACATGTCTTATTGATTTTCTATTGAAGTGTCTTACCACAACCAATTCTGCAGTATTACCATGTTTTTAGCTATTTCTAATTGATAGCTGAGCATGAGTGAACAGACATAGGACAACTGCTACAGCTGTCTTGCCGTTGACTGCCGGGGAACACTGATAGAAAACATATTTATATACTGAACATGCAGCATCCATTTCTCCCTCTATGCCATTTAGGAGTGGAGATGATGTGCGCACAATATGGCTTATTCAATAAAATAGTGAAAGTACAGAAGATGCTTCAACCAAAAGCAAATAAACAACCGGGTGTTAGCTTTCATTTGATCGCCTAACACCTGAAAGCTGATCTATTTGGTTACCATGTGACATCCACCAGTGCTCTCTGCACTGTGCTATTAAATGAGCCATAAAGGAGTATTCAGGGTTCCAAAGAAAAACCAAGCGTTACGTGAAACACAATAACACTGTGAATTAACTAATAAAATAAGACATATTTAGGTAACGGGCCCGAAAATCGCTAACAGACTGGTTCATCTTATTTGTATGGCTGCGCACTGTTAAGCACTGGAAAGGATCGTCTCCTTTAATGTCAGAAATATAATTTTAGTGGATATCTTAAAATGAAAAGACTGGCAGCTATCCTGAACAATTCATTACTGACCTTCCATGGTACATGGGACCCTTGGCTTATATTCTAGGTCTATAGAATATTGAGTTCTCTGGTCATTCTCGTATCAGATTCTTTTCAGTTATACAAGTTGTGTTTTATAACTTGTCTTCTCCATATCCCAGGCTGCTCTAACTGAGACTTTCACTTTTAGGGATTAATTCTTATCCTGCACGTCCAAAGACCACAGGAAGCACCATATCCAGGGAATATTCAGTTAGGATCTATGTGGCTTCATTTATGATTTACCTGAGATACTGCGACACTATGATTCTGAGATACCTTATGTTAAAAAACGTAATAAAATTGGATTTACAAACAAAACAATAAGTAACAGGACATTCTTAAACGGAATGCATTATACATAATATATATATATATATATATATATATATATATATATATATATACATACACATTGTATATATGTGTGTGTATATTATATATATATATATATATATATATATATATATATATACACACACACACACATATATATATGTACTGTATCTATGTGTATATATATATATATATATATATATATATATATATATATATATCACACACACATACATGTCTATGATAGCAATAATGAATGCAAAACTTACTGGTTTTATTTCTTCCTGTGTTCACTACTTGAACACACAATCACATGTTAAATTATAAAAATAACTCTGTTTATACAGCATGCAGCAGCAGGCTTTGACAGTGTACTTGCAATTACAAAGAAGGAAGAAGCTTTGTTACACCTATACACTCCAAATAAATTCAACAGCTTTTCACGTAAGCTCTTACCAAGTGTTGCCATGTTCTTACTCAAAGCTACTGGAGGATTTTTCTGGATTAGTCACACAACCTGCCATTGGAGATACAGCACAGGAAATACGAGCCACGTACGGCAGGTGATATAGGTCAGGGATAAATTACCTCAGAATTATAAAGCCAGCGTTCTAAATGACTTCAATTCGTATTGCTACTTTACTGAGACACAATAAAAAAACACAGTATAGAAATCTTATATTGGTGCCAAATAAAGGCAGGTTAGTTATTAAAGTGTAACCCTTGAATGCACGCAGCAGAAGCAGACACTATCACATGAACAAAGAAATTGTTTGGCTGGGAGACAAGGGGGCATCTTCCCACGTTAGTCCCATATCGGGCTGCCTTGGGCCAGATCAGTAAGCCACCTGCATTTTAGCCGTTAAAAAGAGGCTGCCCGGCTGAGTCTAACCATCCAGGCTAAAACTTGCCAGCCCACAGTGAGAATGCAGCCTGAAGCACCTCAGTGATGTCATTGTTTCCTAGTGAAATGCTATGCTGTGATAGATCTTCCTCAGACAGCTCCCTCTCTTGGCTCTCAGTTACGCAGTGCACAGTGCACTAGACGTGCACTGCAAAACGCCTTCTTTTTTTTTTTTTGCACTACTGTGTCCGTGCAGTGCGCATCACGTCTACTTTCCATTCTCGGGAGATGCCTACGCAATCTTGAAGCATATCTATGTATGTGGAGAGGCAGCAAATATCTGAAGAGGTGCACTGTGGAAAAGGGTAAACGTCAGATCAAATTCCAACTTCCTACCACTGTAAAGTCA